>NC_142802.1:65214036-65250457 GCF_049724085.1 Artemia sp. Qi Xiang Cuo | reverse complement strand
TTTGTATAAATATTTACTTTTAGGATCCATCATTTGGTCCCTTGATACTTTGTACTATGTCACTTGGTATAAAATATAGAGTCCAGTGGTACTCATGGAAGGCCTTGTAATAAAGTATTAAGTTTTTCCGGGTTGCAGCGGTAGCTAACAATCCGGGTTGCAGCGGTAGCTAGCAACCTAGTAAGAGACGATCACGTCCAATGTTAAAAATATAAAAACCCATAGTTCCTAACTGAGGAGTCAGTTCAAAACAAAAAGTACACCATTAGAACCGCCTTGTCCGAAACCCCTGTATAGGAAACTTTCTGTCCCTTGGCTTGAAAAGCAAGGGAAATATATTGGCTTGAAAATCAAAAAAAGTGGCAGCTACTACAACATTCTGCCTAAACGGGATATTTTTTTCTTTTTTTCTCTTTTCTTTTGTATCCAGAGATAGCTTGGCACTGGAATATCGTAGAGGGTTGTTCAATAGCTCATTTTAAAGGAAATTAATTGGGTTAAAAATCTATAGTAACTAAAATAAATTATTTCTAAAATAGAATAAATTTTTCCACCAAAAACTGCATTTTCGATGTCTTTTCACACTGCAGTCTTTCAAACATAATCGCATACCAGCGGTAAGATTTGAACCCACGCCTCCGAAGAGACTGGTGTCTAACACCAGTGCCTTGGACCACTCGGCCAGGCTGCCTCTCATATATAATAAAGGACGACCTCTTGCCTATACTAAATTTTATACACCACTTAATTATAGTATAGGTTAGTAATTCAACAGATAGCATGGCACTTGAACATTGTAGAGAGTTGTTCAATGGCTCATTTTAAAGGAAAATAATGGGGTTAAAAACCTTTTGTAATTAAAACAAATTATTTTTATTACATTAAGGAATTTTAATTATGTTCCTTAAGAAATCATCACAAGTAAAAATTTCTCATACGGAAATTGAACTCAAGCCTACTGGGTGAGAGCTAGCCCAACCTCTAGACCATATAGCATATATTAAAATATCCGATTAATGAAGTTTATATTAAAGAACAAATTATAAACCTAGTTAGCTGCCTGATTATTTGAAGATCGTTTCTTACTATTCTAAAGAAGAAAAAGCCGTAGGCTTTTTCCTGTTTGTAATTTATTTTATAATAAAGAATGAACTTCAGGCTTTACTAACTGAAAAGTTTAATATTTTTATATAGTAAAGAACGAGCTCTAAATGATGGTTGTAGCGATAGCTGCAATTAATTGAAAGACAAACCGAAGCATATAGTAACTAAAAGTTTAAAATATGTTTTGAAAAATTCATAATAAACCCAGATCAGAATTCTAAAAGAGCCCAGCGAATCATATGAGAACCACAGCATTTATCATTTATGAAAATGAAACTGAATACGAGTAGGAGCAGGGTTAAATATCTAACTCCAAAACTGGACGAGTAAAATCATAGTTCTGTATACAGATCTTATATACATATTAATTATTATCTCATCTTGTCTATCATTATTATCTTATCTATGGCTACTCTACACACGAACAAGCTATAAAAGGTGTTTCTTCACTTAAACTGTAAAAACTGTGCTTGTAATGATGGCAAATCCTCGTATTATTACTTAAATCCCAATGCAAACAGTAAAGAGGCAACAAGTCATCAGGGGACATCAGAAGGACTAATTCGTCACACTGGGCAAGTGGAAACGAAGAGGAAATGTCCAAATAAGAGGAAATGGCAAAGCTGGCATAAGCCTTTTTCAGGATTGTATAAAAATACATGTCATTTTCACTTGTTGATAGATAGTCTATCGTTCATCCATCCATCCTAGGGCAGAACTAAGATAAATAATCATAGAACTAGTGATGATCGAGATTTTTGGGTTGACTTGTGACGGACAATGTCAACTGGACTTGTATATAAAACGGGGGGACTGAATTTGCTTGGATTCAAAGGCGAACAAGTGACCTAAATCTAATAGGCTTGCCCGCTTAGAGTCTCAGGCGGACTACCGTGTTTTAGGATTGACACCTGACTGACAAATCCCCTGGAATCACAGGCGACTAGAGAGACACATTTTTTTTCACCAGATACAAAAAAAAGCATAATTCATGCTTCCAGCAAGCCCTTAATTTGTCAAGTTGTATCATTACAACATTAAGAACATGCCAAGAACACTCTTTAATAGTAACACAAGTCAATAAAACATATTTTCGAGTTGCTAATTATAGACTATTAGAGAAATACAATCCAGCCTGTCATAATTTTAGGTGTATCAAATGACCACAATTTGACTACCTCATTAGTGTATCGCTAATAATGCTACTTAGGTAAGTAAAGCTATTCTTTTGGTCAGTTTTCTCGGTTTTAGTAAGAGACCATCACGTCCAACGTTAAGAAATATAATAACCTACCGCAAATATAATATAATAAGCTACTACAGCATTCTGCCTAAACAGCATCTTTTTTTCATTTTTCTTTTCCACAGATAGCTTGGCACTAGAACATCGTAGAGAGTTGGTCAATGGCTCATTTTAAAGGAAAAATACTAGATCTAGAGCCATTTGTAATTAAAAAATATTTTAAATAGAATCAATTTTTCCTCTAAAAACTGCGTTTTTATGGCCAACCTTGATGAATGACGTCATAATCGTAGGTAGTAACCATATATGAAGTAATAAGTGAATACAATATTTATACGCGCTTATCTTTCGACAAGATAATATGAGATACTCATAATGGATCGATATAGTTCATTATGTAAGTTTCAACGAATATAGCTGAAACCTAGTAAAGAAAAAACTACCGTGCATAGTGACTAAAAAATAAGATACTACAAGAATATTTTGAAATGTTGCTTATCTGGGGTAAATACTGAGGATCGTTTCTTACTATTACAACTAAGAAAAATCCAAAGGCTTTTTCCTGTTCGTAATCCGGGTTTCTAAGAAAGAGCAATGTGATAGTTAGTTTAAAATTATTATCACATGTTTCTTCTTCTTCTTCTTCTTCTTGTTCGATTATTCGAGACACTAATAGATAGTCTCTATGCGATTCAAGAACCTGTGGCAACTGAGATCGAACTTTGAGTTCAGTATTATCAAGCAGGGATCATCCGGGTTGCAGCGGTAGCTAGCAACATAGTAAGAGACGATCAGTCCAATGTTAAGAAATATAAAAACCCATAACTCCTAAAAAAAGAATCAGATCAAAACAAAAAATACACCATTAGAACAGCCTTGTCCAAAACTCTGTATAGGAAACTTTCTGTCCCATGGATTGAACAGCAGGGGAAATATATTGGCTTGAAAATCAAGAAAAGTGGCAGCTACTACAGCATTCTGCTTCAACAGAATATTTGTTTTTCTTTTTTTCTTCCACAGATAGCTTGAAACTGGGATATCATAGAGATTTGTTCAATAGCTCATTTGAAAGGAAATTAATGGATTTAAGAACCTACCTACACAAATGATCGATACTGTAAATTGGAATTTTCTAAATATCATCAGTATCATGGCTTTATTGATAGCTGAATTACAAATTAAAGAAAATCAACCCCGGATGGCCTTAAACCACCAATCTTTCGGTTAACGGTCGATCGTGCTAACCACTTGTACCACGACGGTGTTAGTTAAAGTTGTAAAATTAACAATATGATGCATAAAGGATCGATACAGTTCATTATAAATGAGGACTATGTAAGTTTTATCGGATATAGCTGAAACCTAGTAAAGAACAAACCATTGCACATTAGTAATTAAAAGTTAACATTGTTATAAGCAATGTCTCTTACTATTCCAACTAAGAAAAAGCCATAGGCTTATTCCTGTTTGTAATCCGGGTTGCAGCGGTACTTAGAAAAAATTTATATTAAGGAACGAACTGTAGCCAAGAGTAACTGAAGTAACGAAAGGAATCATTATATAGATGATTATTTTGATTATATTCCTTAAGAAATCATAATAAGTAAATCCGGGCTGCAGCGGTAGCTAACAACCTAGTAAGACACAATCAGGTCCCATAGTAAAACACAAAATACCCATAACTCCTAAAACTAGATTACCATAAGGCGTTGTCGTGATATTGCTAATATGTCTGTTTGATAACATTTCCATGGTGTATTTTAATTTAGTTCAACTTCCCCCTCAACATTTCCTGAAATTTTCACCTTAGTGCTCTTAGCCTTAGTAGTGGCTGCAATAAAAGTAGTAGTAGTATTAGAAGTAGCGTGTACATGTTGCCTTCCGGTCGATAGATCTCCCCCCTAAGCATTCCCGGAAAGTTTCAATTGAATACCCTAAAGCTTAGGCTTATAGCTTAGGGCCTAAGCCATTCCTGAGATACCCCCTTTTGACAACCTCCATGCACATAATGGGTATTGATTTAGTTCAACTTTACCCTCACTATTCTCTTAAATTTTCACCTTCATACCCTTAGCCTTGGTAGTACTAGTATCATAGTAATAGTAGCCGTAGGATTAGTGTGAGTAGCATTGGGTGTTGTTTTAGCGGTAGCAGAAACAGTAGTGGCAGTGATACTAGTAGCAGTAGTAGTATACATATACTGCCTTTTGGGTACTTGAACGTCCCCCTCCTGATGCCCTGGAAGCATCAACTTGATACGCTAAGCCGTCCCTGAGATATTGCTGAAGTGCCCTTCTGACAATCTGTATGCCCGTGGTATTTTTTTATTTAGTTAAACTCTCCCCTCAATATGCCCTTAAGTTTTCAACTCAATATCCTTAGCTTTTGTAAGAGTAGCTACCGAAACAACATTTGTTGTAACATTAGTAGTAGTGGTAACAGTAGTTGTAGTAGTAGCGTGCAAATATTCCAACTTAATACCCTCGGTCATTCCCGAGTCCGCCGTCTTGCCAGCCTGTATGCACATAACGTGTTTTGATTATAACCTCATCCTTAGGGGCTGAGACCCCCAGAAATTCAGTTATTGGACCTTTCAACCATGTAAACTAAACGGCTATCTCAAAATCTTGGTTAGATATGTTTGGGGAATTAAGGGACGTGGGGTGCTGGTTGAACTCCAATTAATTTTTGACTCTTAAAAAGGACACTAGAACCTTTCATATACAATCAAATGAGCTCCTTCCAAAGTTTCTATGGCAACTTCTGCAATACGAAATGCCTTGGTGAAAAAAATACATTGTGGCGCTATTTTGCCACCTACGATTGCGTTTACCTAAGTGCAAAAGACCCTAGATATAGAAGTTTTCTTTCAAATGAGCCCTTAAACAGCTCTCTATGATGTTCCAGTGCCCCTCTGGTAGTGAAGAAAAAGAGGATACATCAGTGTTATCCATGATTTTTTTTCTTGTTGTTCACGCCAAGGGACTTTAAGTTTTTTGTTCATGGCTTTCGGTCATGTCAATTACAGTGATGTAATTTTTGTTTCAATCCGACGCTAGTTTTAGGGGTTTTAGGCTACTCTTCGAAGTTTTCATAAATTGGTCTTGGAAATAATATTTTACTGCTAAAACTAATCGAAAAAATATAAATCATTCCTGAGCCCATTACAAATGGAAATTTCTTATCACCAGACAGTTTTTATTAAAACGTGGTTATTAGTTTTTGGTTATTATGGGCCATGGTTTGTTCTTTACTAGGTTGCAGCTACAAGATATTATATCTTTGTCATGTCTCTGCTACCCTTAATTTGTAATACTCCAGCTCTTTTTGAGTTTTACTGCATTATTATTGTGCTGGTGAACAGATTGTATCGAATGCTACCAATTGTTGTTTCTGAAGTTCAATTAATATTGATCAATTAAGATTCCACACAAACAAGGATCAACTGAGACATGAAATCTTGGGAAACGGACATTTTTGCCTCTCTCGGTCATTTCATTTCAACGGAATTAAAAAAGTACAAAGATCCAGAGCCATTGATGGCAACATATAGGGTATCGAATCCACAATTCAGCTGCTGGTTCTTTTTTGAAGGACAAGTAGCAAGCCTGTCACTTGATCGATACCCGCTGCAGTAATGCTTTTCTTTAATAATTTTATTTTGTTTTAATTGCGTTGTTATATATTTCAGTAGCGACCAGGTATCTTTCATTGTACATACCTTCTGAAATATCTAAATTACGCGTTAGTATAATTATTGTGTTATTCTTTAGTTTTATCATGATCATTATTAAAATTTTCCATTAGTCTCCATCTCCTCAATAAATGCATCCTCAGTATATGATGGTGTTTGTATACTAAACTAACCACTTTATTTCTATCACAGCTGTAATCAACTTCAATAAAACTCAGTAACCTTCCCTCAAGTCCCAGTGAGAGGTCCTCTTATAAAGGAAGCTGATATTGATATCAGCTTCCTTTATCAGCAATGTCATACCTCCTCGCTCCATTACCTGTATTTCTTTTCGTACATCAACATATCTTGGAAAATAGAATTCCCAAATTAATAATTATCTCTATTTGACATAAATGTCTTCCTAAAACTTATTACTAATTTTTTTTCTTGCATATTAATCAAAATGCTTTTCTGGGTAGAATTCGCTGTCCCAAGGCCTTGTCAGTTCCAAAATAACAAAGGAAAATTCATCTTTAACTGACCATTTCTTCAGCGACTGATTATCCACATAATTGCTTGCTTTCGTAGCTTGCGTATTTTTCCTTCACTTAAATCACTATTAGCAATGGAGGTATATAATAAACTAAGGCAGCAAAAGCAAGCACTTTAGAGTCTTTTCTGGAACGGACCTTCTTTAGACTACCGCTGCAACCATGATTACAGAAAAAGCCGTTGGCTTTTGCTTAGCTAGATATCGTGGTTGCAGCGGTAGATGCAACCTAGTAAAGGACAAACCTAAAAAAACTGGCAAGTGAGAAAAAAAATGCCATTTTTAGCTGATTCAGGAATGGCAACTCTTAAAATTGCCTGAAAGCCTTTAAAATTGGTGTCGTTCCGAAACAAAAGTCAACCTTTGGAATTGCTATGACCGATAACCTTATACAGGAATTTTAATGTCGCCTGGCCTGACCAACAAGGAAAATCACTTTTTTGCTTTGGCAGCACTGATGCGTCCTCTTTTTCCGTTTTTTTCCTTGACTGCTAGTGGGGCACTGGAACACTATAGAAAGTTGTTTAAGGCGGCCTCATTTTAAAGGAAATCGCTTCATCTACCTAACTCGTGAATAAAAAAATTACAGTATAAAAAAAAATTCTTTTTTGACAAAAACTGCATCTCCGTATACAAGATGATGACTGACGTCATAATCATTGGTTACAACCATAAATGACGGTATCATAAATCTATATGATAATTTCAGCTACAAATGGGGTTCGTTCTTTACTATATCCAGCTAAGAAAAAGCCAAAGACTTTTTCCTGCGTATGGTACACAATTTTTGCCAGGAAATTTTAGCACAAGGACAAATTGTGATACGTCAAAAGTTACGTATGCCATATCATTTTGCACATGAAGATGCAGTTTTTTGTCACTTGGGAATCTAAAATGAGATGGTTTTTTTTACACATTTTTTATCTAGGACACTCAAAACATCTACATTTTTCTAAGCTGAGGAGATTCTTCACAGAATCATAACTTTCATAGGGTTTGTATTCTCCTGAGAGTCGATTGACATC
The DNA here is from genome assembly GCF_049724085.1 of Artemia sp. Qi Xiang Cuo. Classification (NCBI taxonomy): domain Eukaryota; kingdom Metazoa; phylum Arthropoda; class Branchiopoda; order Anostraca; family Artemiidae; genus Artemia; species Artemia sp. Qi Xiang Cuo. The sequence goes on along the minus strand of NC_142802.1, from coordinate 65,242,859 downwards.
GCATTTATTTTACATACTTTTTTGTTGAGCGGTGCTAAAATAGCGCATTTTTCATTTCATTATAATTTTGATTTGCAAAGCAAACTCAAAATATTTTCTTTATTGAATTATCACTGGAAATCGTGTCCTCAGGTAAATCGATTTCATAGAAGTCATTTTTGGACAGATTCTTATTTCCCAGCTCCAGGATGTACTTTGCAAATGCTTATTGTTGGGGATTGACAACCATACTTTTTTCGAAAGAAAATTTTTTTAAATACTTCCAGACATGACTTTTTTTTATTGAGACATCGAGTGTTTCAGTGAAGTTGCTTCGGAGCTAAACAGGTAAGCATTGATACAAAGCACTTCCAGCAATTCAATATCTAATAATCTAATAAGTTAATTTTATATCTATTATTCAGTCATAAAATAACCTTACATTGATTTTTGAATTAAAATCAAGTTACCATCAAACCATGGCCACTTGGAGACAATGCCAAGACAGATAGTCTGAGTGAGAGGCAAAGCTGGCATAAGCTTTTTTTCAGAATTGTATAAAAATGATGTCATTTTCACTTGTTGATACATCAGTGACACGCTATTTTTAAATTTGTGAAGTATTTAACACTGAAATGGCTTGTGTGCTTGTGTTTGTTAAGAATAAGAAAAAAAATTCTTCCATAAAGTTGCAGCTTATCTAGATTTTTTTGAGGCCAGAAATGTCAGTATGCCAACTTTCAGAAAAAAAAACGATCAAGTCGATTTTGAGGAAAAACAAACAAATATTTATGCACAATTGTTGCTTGTTTAATCACTAAAAAAGGTATATAATATTAATTAAAAGAGATTTTGTGAGAGTTTTCAATGCTTCCTTTCACTAAGCATTAAATGTTCGTCGTTCATTTTCAGGTGGTCGGAAAACTTTCAAGCTATGTTGTCATTTAACACGGGAAAGTGCTATGTACAATATACTGTGATTAAAAACAGGTGTTAGGATATTGACTTAAATAAATTTGAAAGTTTACCCTTGCAACTTATATAGGGCCATCGCAAATGTTGGTCGAAGTGGAAATTGATGTCGTTGTCCTGTACATCCAAGTTGACCTTCACTGGAGTCGAGTGTATCTCAAGAAATATGGTATTCTTTTCCCGATTTTTTCCCAGTTATTATTTTTGACTTAAAAACGTTATTACATAATTTAGTAATGACTAGGTTTGTTCCATATCCTCTGAAATATCTAAATTAAGTATAAGTAAAACTATTGTATTCTGCTTTATTTTAAGTCATGGGGTTGCAAATACACAATCTCGATTGAATGGAGGAATTCTGGTCTAAATTCAATTCATCCTTCCTGTTCATCCTTCAATGAATCACAACTTTTGTAGGATTTGGACTCTCCTGGGAGGTGATCGACAATCTTTGCATTTATTTTTCTTACTTCTTTGTTGAGCGGAGATAAAATAACACTTTCCTTCATTCTTTTGTAATTTTGATTTGAAAGACAATCTAAAATTACTTCTTCAATTAAATTACCGCTGGAAATCATATCTATAGGTAATTCAATTTTATTGGAGTCATTAATGGGAAGATTTCCATTTCCCAGGTTCAAGATACACTTTGCGAACTATTCCTGTCCAGGACTGACACACAAACTTTTCTCTTGGAGAAAGTTTTGAAATACTTTCAGTGATGACTTTTTTTTTATTGACAAATCGATTGTTTCACTACGGTTGCTTCGGAGTTGAACAGGTAAGCACTGGTAGAAATCGCCTACAGCGAGTAGACTTTTTCTTCTAAATGGACGCAGCAACTGATCCATATTTTGTAAACCAAACTTCGGTAACATTGGTGCCTTATTCATAACGAAAACCGGTACTTGTGCATTATACGGTACCCCAGAAAGAAGTCAAGTTTCGTTAATGCTAATAAAATATAATAAAATACGAGAAATATATAATAGTTTAGAAACAAATTTGGGCTATATGTTTGCACATTCAGGGGGGTAAAGCATATCATATATTAAACACGTAACCTAACCTAAGTACCTTTCCCACCCCCACCCCCCACCCCTAAACCCCAAAAACAACAGTTTAAATATTGTAAAAGCAATTAGTAATCACGCTTTGCCATCAATTTGTATCTTGCAAATACCCGTTTGATGGGTTTCCATTAGTAGTTTCTTGTACAGTATATAGCGGGGGGGTTCCATAAAATGCACAAGTACCGGAAAACCTCCTCTTGAGGTTATTCTATAGTATTTTTTAAACTAAGTTTTGTGTTGGAAATTTAATTTAGTGAAAACGGAACTTTCAAGCCAAATGTCCTGTTTGTTCAAAAGGAAATAGAGTCGATGCGATTCCAGTAAACACTATACATTTTAAATTGACATTTTGGCCACAAAGAATATAATACAACATTTTATACACAAAGGTTTTGCAAGTGTTTCTTGGTTCATCAATGATAAGCATTTTTTGCCAGCATAGGTAGGATCATTGGCAGCCTGTAAAATGTTGTTCACAATTTCGATGTTTTTGCTTACAGAAACCAATACATACGTTCTCCAGTAGCAGTGAACTTGTCAAAAATTTGAAATTCCGTGTTTTGGTCATCTTCGCAAGTCTTAATGCCGTCTATATCATAGCCTTCCACTCGAAAACTGAAATTTTGACCTCTTATTATCAAACAGTTTGCGGTAACAAACTGAAAGTAAGGAACGACCCAACTCAAAGTGACCGAAACTCTAAAAAACAGAATTTTGATGCCAGTAGATAAATTAAAAGATCCGATTTTTATGCTGATTTCAAATATATAAATTTCATCAAGTTTAGTCTTACCCATCAATAGTTACGAGTCTGAAAAAATTTGCCATATTTTCGAAAAAATGGGGAAGCACACCCTAAATGTGATAGAATCTTAATGAAAATGAAACCATCAGATTCAGCGTAACAGAAAACCCTACTGTAGATGTTTCAAGCTCCTATCTGCAAAAATATGGAATTTTGTATTTTTTGACCATAAGAAAGATCACGGATGCGTGTTCATTTTTTTTTTTTTTTCCAAGGGTGATTGTATCGATTCAGTAGTCCTAGAATATCGTGAGAGGGCTCATTCAAATGTAAATTAAAAGTTCTAGTGTCCTTTTTAAGTGACCAAAAACCTGGAGTTGAAATTGGCCCCCTCCAACGCTTATTTTTTTCCAAAAGTCACCCGATGAAAATTTTGAGATAGCCATTTTATTCAGCATAGTCGAAAATCTAATAAATATGTCTTTAAGGATGAATTAATCCCCCACAGTTCCGGGGGGAAGGGCTACAAGTTTTTAACTTTGCCCATTGTTTACATATAATATTGGTTATTGGGAAGTATGTAGACGTTTTCAGGAGGGATTTTTTCTGGTGGGGTGGGTCAGAGGAGAGAGTTACTTGGGAGAATCCGTCAATGTAGTAGAATCCGTCAATGGAGGATGTTTTCTTTGGGGAAGGGGAATTTCTATGAAGGATGTGCCGGATTTCCCAGCATTATTTAAAAAATGATCAGAAAGCATAGGCAGTGCAATCGCGCTGCCTAAGTAAAGAACGATGTGGGCACAATGTGTCATTTATTTTATTTTTTTGTTTTTTGCTTTTTTTCCATACCAGGGCACTTCCTGTCGAAGGAGTTGTCGCAGAAACTTTGAAAAGGGCTCATTTGATTGGAAATTGGAGTGGCTAGTGCCCTTTTTAATAGTCGAAAGTGATCGGAGGGCAACTAGCCCCCCCCCACGCCGATCATTCCCCCAAGCACATCCAATCAAAATTATGAGATAGCCATTTTGCTCAGCGTAGTTGATTTCCAGACAGAAAATATGTTTTTGAAGAGAACACTCCCCCACAACCCTCAGGGCAAGGGTTTTAAGTTATGCACCGGGGGCATAAATGAACGATGTTGGCACAATGTATTGTTAATTATTTTTTCCTTTAGAACAGGGCACTTTGTATCGAAAAAGTTGTTTTAGAAACTTCGAAAAGGGCTCATTAAATTGGAATTTGGAGTGGCTTGTGCCCTTTTTAATAGTCGAAAGTAATTGGAAGGCAACTAACACCCCTTCCATGTCCACCAATTCCCGAAACACATCCAGTCAAAATTTTGAGATTGCCATGTTGTTCAGCGTAGTTGATTTCCAAATAGAAATTATGTTTTTGAGGAGGACACTCCCCAACAGCCCTCAGGGCAGGATTTGTAAGTTATGCCCCGAGGGCATATAAGGTTTTTATAGAAGGCGTTGTCATAGAAACTTAAAAAAAGAATCATTCTACTGGAAATACAAAGGGCTAGTGCCCTTTTTAATAGCCGAAAGTGATTGGAGGGCAACTAACCCCCCTCTCACGCCCACCATTTCCCCAAACACCACCAATCAAAATTTTGAGATAGCCATTTTATTCAACGTAGTTTTAAGTTCTTGAAATTAGATCTTTGAGGATGAGAACCCCCCACAGCCCTCAGGGCAAGAGTTGTAAGTTACGTCCTGGGGGCATATAAGGTTTTTATAGAACGCGTTGTCGTAAAAACCTTAAAAAGGGCTCATTCGATTGGAAATTGAAATGGCTAGTGCCCTTTTAAATAGTCGAAAGAGATTGGAAGGCAAATAAAACCCCTTCCACGCCCACCATTTCCCCAAACACATCCAATCAAAATTTTGAGATAGCCATTTTGTTCCACTTAGTTTAAAGTTCAGTGCAGTATACCTTTGAGCAGGACACTCCCCCCACAGTCTTCAGGGCAAGGGTTACAAGTTATGCCCTGGGGGCATATAAGGTTTTTATTCAAATCTTTGTCGTAGAAACTTGAAAAAAGGCTCATTTGATTGGAAATTGAAAGGGCTAATGCTATTTTTAATAGTCGAAAGTGATTTAAGGGCAACTAACACCCCTCTCACGCCCTCCTTTTCCCCGAACACATCCAATCAAAATTTTTAGATAGCCATTCTATTCAACGTAGTTTAAAGTTTTTGAAATTAGTTCTTTAAGGATGACAACGTCCTAACGTCCCTCTCACGCCCATTATTTTCCCAAACATCCAATCAAAATTTGAAATATCTATTTTGTTCAACGTAGTTGAAAGTTCTGGAAATTAGGTCTTTTAGGACGATTAATAAAAAAAACTTTTTCCACAAAATAAGTTTTTCAAAGAAAGTAAAGAACTCCATTAAACAAAAAATAAGCAAAAATAAAATCAAATAATCTACAAAGCTCTAAATTACCACAAGTCAGCATCGATAAATAAATGAAACCCAAAACGAACAGAAATTACAATAAATAACCGAGTCAAACTCAAAACGAGCAGAAATTAGCATAAGTTGGGCGGCAAAACCCCTATGCCTTCCCAGGGCCAGAACAAAATTTGCAATTTACTGAAAAAAAATATAAATGTTTTTACTTGTATAACTTTAATAAATTAAATAATTTTAACATTTTGATTACTGAATATCAGTATATGTATATTAAACTGACAATGAACATTCATTTGTATTATTTCAGTAAAGTGCAAATTTTGTTCTGGCCTTGGGAAGGCATAGGGATTTTGCGATAGCCTCACAATTTGGCTATCTCACAATTTTGATTGGATGTGTTTGGGGGAATTAAGGGCGTGGGGGAGGGTCTAGTTACCCTCAATCACTTTCGACTATTAAAAAGGCCGCTAGCCCTTTGAATTTCCAATCGAATTAGCCTGTTTTGAAGTTTCTACGACAACACCTTCTATAAAAACCTTGTTGCCCCCAGGGTATAACTTAAAACCCTTACCCTGAGGGTCGTAGGGGAGTGTCCTCCTCAAAAACATATTTTTTATCTGGAAATCAGCTACGTTGACAAAATGCCTGTCTCAAATTTTTATTGGATGTGTTTGGGGGAATGATAGGCGAGGGGTGGGGCTAGTTGTCCTCCAATCACTTTCGACCATTAAAAAGGGCACTAGCTCTTTGAATTTCCAATCAAATGAGCCTTTTTTGAAGTTTCTACGACAACGCCTTCTATAAAAACCTTATATGACCCCGGGGCATAACTTAAAACCCTTGCCCTGAGGGTTGTGGGGGAGTCTCTTCCTCAAAACACATTTTCTATATTGAAATCAATTACGCTGAACAAAATGGCTATCTCAAAATTTTGATTGAATGTGTTTGGGGGAATGATGGTCACGGGGGGGGGGGCTAGTTGCCCTCCAATCACATTCGACTATTAAAAAGGGCACTAGCCCTTTGAATTTCCAATCAAATGAGCCTGTTTTGAAGTTTCTACGACAACGCCTTCAATAAAAACCTTACATGTCCCCAGGGCATAACTTAAAACCCTTGCCCTGAGGGTTGTGGGGGAGTGTTCTCCTCAAAAACATATTTTTTATCTGGAAATCAACCACGCTGAACAAAATGGCTATCTTGCAATTTTGATTGGATGTATTTGGGGGAATGTTGGGCGTGGGGGGGGTAGTTGTCCTTCAATCACTTTCGACTATTAAAAAGGGCACTAGCACTTTGAATTTCCAATCGAATGAACCTGTTTGAAGTTTCTGCGACAACGCCTTCTATAAAAACCTTATATGCCCCCAGGGCATAACTTAAAACCCTTGCCCTGAGGGTTGTGGAGGAGTTTCCTCCTCAAAAAAACATTTTCTATCTTGAAATCAACTACGCTGAACAAAATAGCTATTTCAAAATTTTTGATTGGATGTGTTTGGGGGAATGATAGGCGTGGGGAGGGGGGCTAGTTGCCCTCCAATCACTTTTGCCTATTAAAAAGGCCACGAGCCCTTTCAATTTCCAATCGAATGAGCCTGTTTTGAAGTTTCTACGACAACGCCTTCTATAAAAACCTTATATACCCCAGGGCATAGCTTAAAACCCCTCCCCTGAGGGTTTTGGGGGAGTGTTCTCCTCAAAAACACATTTTCTATCTGGAAATCAACTACGCTGAACAAAATTGCTATTTCAAAATTTTGATTGGATGTGTTTTGGGGAATGATTGGCTAGAGGGGGGCTAGTTGCCCTCCAATCACTTTCAACTATTAAAAAGGGCACTAGAACTCTCGATTTCCAATCGAATGAACCCCTTTTGAAGTATCTAAGACGACCCCTTCTATATGAAGTGCCCTGCTTTAAAGAAAAAAAATAAATAAACTGTATATGTGTCAATATTGATCTTATATGCCCTCAGAGCATAACTTAAAACCCTTGCCCCGAGGGTTGTGGGGGAGTGTCCTCCTCAAAAAGATATTTTTTATCTGGAAATCAACAACGCTGAACAAAATGGCTATCTCAAAATTTTGATTGGATGTGTTTGGAGGAATGATGGGCGTTGGGGGGGGGGGCTAGTTGCCATCCAATTTCGTTACGTAAGTTAATTGGTAAGTTACGTATATTTATTACTAGTAAAAATGTTCATAAATAAAATTAAAAGTTTTAGTGCCCTTTTCAAGGAACCGGAAAAATGGAGGGCAACTAGGCACCCTCCCCCCCCCTTTTTTCTCAAATTCGTTCGATCAAGATTTTGAGAAATCCATTAAGCGAAAAAAAGTAAAAAGAAAATTCAAATTTTTTTTTAATTATTCATATACTGTTAGCTAATTTAAAATCCTGCATTAATTAAAAAAAGTTCAGATATTAAATAAAAAAAGTTTTCAACAGAATATAAGGAGCGACATTAAACTTAAAGCGAAAAAAAATTATTCCGCATATGAGGAGGGGGTTGCCTCCTTTTCAAAACCTCGCTCTTTACACTAAAGGTTTTTAGTATTTTTGAAAAAAGCTTCTCATTGTTCCAATTAAACGAACATAGTGTTTCAGAAGCCGTTCTTAAAGAATTGGGACAAAATTCAAACTTTAGCGTAAAGAGCGAGGTGTTGAGGAGGATTCAACCCCCTTCGTATACGGAATAATTTCTGTTCGTTTTAAGTTTTAATGTGGCTTCTTAATTTCTGTTAAAAATAAACTTGTTTCTTATTTAATCACATTCAACTTGGATGCAATAGTACGATAAGCACGTTTAATTGTAGGATCCTCACATATACCATTTCGATTTGCCAGCAGAATGAAATCCTTCACCAGCCAATTTTTGAAGCTTTTCTGGATTTTTGGCCTGGATATTTCTGGATATATCAACGGTTACAGGGTGAACACCATATATAGAATATAATTGGACACCTTCCAGAGCATCACCGTATATTCCGACCATGAATATATTTACACGTGAATGGTACACCAAATATGGGAGACTAAAAATAGCCTATGACGATAAATTTAGAAACTAGATCTAAAAACTGCCTGTGAAGCTGGGCGAGCATCAAACTATACTGTTCCGCATTTTTGATTATTAGCAGATTCCATCCAAATATATTTCGAACTAATTTAAATGCCTTTACGTTAACGTGTTATAAAATTTGTATTAAAATTATGGTGGGGATTTTTAAATGATAAATATGTACTAAGCATTCCTTTGATATATGGAAATGGGAAACGGTTTATATTTTTGTAATGTTCAAAGAGTTTTATTGTTTTATCACTGATAACGTAGAATGAAATTTTGATAGTCGACATTAAAATTTTCCATAATTAAAAAAAGTGGTTTTAATATCTGAACGATTTGGTAGGTAATTTATCTCCGGGATTTTTTTGACAAGAAAGTCATTAACTCGTGTTTTTAATTCTGTAGCTCTACCTCAAGTCCTTTCTTATTTAGTACGGTTTCTCATACTTTTTGATGGATTAAGTTAAACGAAATAAATTAAAGATTTTCGAAATCACCATTAAAAGACAATTTGTTTGATATGTATGTTGAATAAATTACAGCACCTCGATCAAACATTAGAAATTAGTATCGGAATTTCTTGATTTTTTTAGGAAATGTTGGTAAGCCCTTTGTAAAGTTGACTTCAATAGATCTGATTTTCCATAGACTATTCAGAGGCATATTTTACCAAGTCCATTGAAACAATGAGCCGAAAAGATTAAAAAGAAATTAGAGAACACTGTGGGTTTTTAGAAAATGTTGGTAGGTTTTAGTAAATTTGACTTCAATAAATCTATTTTTCTGAAAACAAAAATAAGCTTTTAAAACATTCTAATGAACTTAATAAAGTCGAATAAATTTTAAGCAATGTTACTATGAAGGAAATGATACAAGTCCCGAACGTCTTTTTTAACTGGTTCAGAAGTGTATAACTGATTCAAAAGGGCTTAACTGACTTATTTTGAAACCTGAGAAGCTACAGCAAATATAGGTTTTAGCTCTAGGATAGCGTTTGAAATTTGAAGGCACATTTTTCTGAAAACTCAAATAAGCTTTTAAAACATTCTAATGAACTTAATAAAGTTGAATAAATTTTAAGCAATTTTATGGGGGTACTATGAAGGAAATGACATATAAGTCCCGAACGTTTTTAACTTATTCAGAAGTGTATAACTGATTCAAAAGTGCTTAATTGGCTTATTTTGAATTCTAAGAAGTTACAGGAGATATTTAGCAATTTTTCTAAAGCGTCACATCACATTTTTCATGTTTTTAAAGCGTTTAAATAGTATTACGAAAAGCCATTGAGAATCTAAGTTCGCATTTCAAATGAAACGGTAGCACATCGAAATAACTCAAATGTTAAGCTAAAAAAAAAAAATTGTGAGACGCTTTTCCGCGTGAGGCTATTATCATTATACATAACTATACTGTCTTTTTAAGCAACTGAAAAGCTAAACCAGTGAAGCGTGACTTGAACAATACTTTTATTTACATTCAGCAGAACAATAATATTTTATTGTTTTGTTTGTTAATGTCGACGGTCACGATATCATTTGATAGTTCAGAGTCAGTTTTAGCCACTCATCCAAGCACATTTTTGAAATTTACTTTGAATTTTTCTTAGAGAAAAACAAAGACATTAAATATAAATAGACATTAAATAAAAACAAATTTAAGACATTAAGTATAGGTAGGATATCTAATTTTCAAATTCATTGGCATATTAGACCAAGTCCAATGAAACAATCAATCTAAAAGATTAACATCATATTATCATGGAATTTCTTGATTTCTTAGAAAATATTGCTAAGGTCTTAGTAAAGTTGACTTCAATAACTCAAAAGAAAAAAAAAACACCTACAATTGCACTGAGTCAGACACGGAAACTTGTAAACACCCGATCAGACAAACAAGCATACTGTGAGATAGAGACAAAAACACCTGCAATCACACAGAATCAGAAACAGAAACACGCAAACACCTGCCCAGCCACACGGCCAAAGAGAGTGAAAAAGACAAAGACACATACAAACACATAAATTCAGACATGCAAACCGGCAAAGACATGTACTGGGACATGCAGAAACCCGCCAAGCCACACGGCCAAAGAGAGTGAGAAAGACAAAAACACATACAAACACATAAATTTAGACATGCAAACCGGCAAAGACATACACTGGGACATGCAAAAACCCACCAAGCTACACGGTCAAAGAGAGTTAGAAAGACAAACACACATACAAAGACATAAATTCAGACATGCAAACTGGCAAAGACATGTACTGGGACATGCAAACACCCGTACAGACGCACAGTCAAAGAGAGTGAGAGAGACAAAACGCATACAAATTCATAGATTCAGACATGCAAACCGACAAAGACAGGCAGTGGAACATGCGAACACCCGCCCATCCACACAGGCTTAGAGAGTGAGAGAGACAAAAACACATTCAAACACATAGATTCAGACATACAAACCAACAAAGACATGCACTAGGACATGCAAACATCCGCCCAGACACATCTTCTTTAAAGAGTGAGAGGGACAAAAAAACGTTAAATTACATAGATTCAGACAAACAAACCGACAAAGACAGGCACCGGGACATGCAAACACCTGCCCAGACAAACAGGCAAAGAAAGTGAGAGAGGCAAAAATGCATACAAATACATAGATTCAGACATACAAATCAACAAAGACAGACACTAAGACAAGCAAACACCTGCCCAGACACATAGGCACAGAGAGTGAGAGAGACAATAACGCACAAAAACAAATAGATTTAGATATCCACACCGACAAAGACAGACACTGGGACATGAAAACACCAACCCAGACACGCAGGTTTAGAGAGTGAGAGAGACCAAAACGCATACAAATAAATAGATTCAAGACAAACAAACTGACAAAGACAGGCACTGGGACATGCAAACACCTGCCCAGACACACAAGCAAAGAGAGAGAGGGAGAAAAAACTCATACAAACACATAAATTCAGACATGCAAAACGACAAAGACAGGCATGTGGACATGCAAACATCCGCTCTGTCATACATGCAAAGACAGTGAGAGCCAATTGCGCATACAAATACATAGATTCACTCAAACAAGCCGACGAAGATAGGCAATAGGACAAGCAAACCCCGCCCAGGCAAACAGGCTTTGAGAATGAGAGAGACAAAAACACATACAATTACATAAATTCCAACATCTAAAATGACAAAGACATGCATGGAGACAACCAAACACCCGCCCAGAGTTTGACAGAGAGACAAAAACACATAAAAATACATAGATTCAGACACACAAACTGTCAGAGATAGGCACTGGGAGATGCAAACACCTGCCCAGACAAACAGACAAAGAGAGTGAGAGACACACAAAAATATAAACTTTAACATAGATTTAGACATGCAAACCAACAAAGACAGACACTGGGACAAGCAAAAACCTGCCCAGACACATAGGCTTAGGGAATTAGAGAGATAAAAACGCATACTAACACATAGATTCAGACATGCAATCCGACAAAGACAGACACCAGGACATGCAAACACCCGCCCAGACACACAGACTTAGAGAGTGAGAGAGACAAAAACTCAAACAAATACATAGATTCAGACAAATAAACTTACAAAGACAGGCACTGGGACATGCAAACACCTGCCCAGACACACAGGCAAAGAGAGAGAGAAACAGAACTCATACAAACACTTAAATTCTGAAATGCAAAACGATGAAGACAGGCATGAGGACATGCAAACATCCGCCCGGACACAAATGTAAAGAGAGTGAGAGCCAAAAACGCATACAAATACATAGATTCAGACACACTAACCGACAAACATAGGCACTAGGAGAAGCAAACACCCACCCCGACAAACAGGTTTAGAGAATGAGAGAGACAAAAACACACACAAACGCATAAATTCAGACATCAAAACTGACAAAGACAGGCATGGGGACAACCAAGCACCCGCCCAGACACACAGGCAAAGAGAGTGTGACAAAGAGACAAACATGCATACAAATATAAAGATTCAGACATACAAACCAACAAAGACAGGCAATGGGACAGGCAGATACCCGCCCAGACACAAAGGAAAAGAGAGTGAGAGAGAAAAAACACATACAAATGCATAGATTCCGACAAACAAACTAACAAAGACAGGAACTGGGACATGCAAACACCTGCTCAGACCCACAGGCAAAGAGAGAGAGGAGAGAGAGAGAGAGAGAGAGAGAGAGAGAGAGAGAGAGAGAGACAAAACTCAAACAAACAAAAAAATTCAGACATGCAAAACGACAAAGAGGCATGTGGACATGAAAGCACCTGCCAAGACACACAGGCTTAGAGAATGAGAGAGAGACAAAAAAACACATACAAAATACATAGATTCAGACATACAAACCGACAAAGCCATGCCCTGGGACAAGCAAACACCCGCACAGACATACAGGCAAAGAGAGTGAGAGAGACAAAAACTTATACAAATATATAGATTTAGACATACAAACAGACAAAGACAGGAACTGGGACAAGCAAACACCCACCCACACGTACAGGTAAAGAGCGTGAGAAAGACAAAAACACATACAAATACAAAGATTCAGACATAAAAACCGACAAAGACAAACCCGGAGACAAGCAAACACCTGCCCAAACACACAGGCAAAGAAAGTGAGAGAGACAAAAACACATACAAATACATAGACTGAGACATACAAACTGCCAAAGACACGCACTGGAACAAGCAAACCCCCGGCCAGACACACAGACACAGAGAGCGAGAGATACAAAAAACACATACAAATATATAGATTCTGACATACAAACCAACAAAGACAGGCACTAGGAGAAGCAAAAACCAGCGCAGACACACAGACAAAGAGAGTGAGAGAGATAAAAAAAACACATACAAATATATTCAAACCGACAAAGACAGATACTGAGACAAGAAAACACCCGACCAGACACACAGGCAAAGAGAATCAGAGAGACAAAAATACACACAAATAAATAGATTCAGACATACAAACTAACAAAGACAAACACTGAGACAAGCCAACACCTGCCCAGACACACCCGCAAAAGAGAGTGAGAGAGACAAAAACACATACAAATACATAGATTCAGACATACAAACAGACAAAGTTAGTGCTGCACTGGGACAAGCAAACACCAACCCAGACACAGAGGCAAAGAGAGTGAGAAAACAAAAACGCATACAAACACATAGATTTAGACAGACAAACAGACAAAGGCACTGGGAGAACCAAACACCCGCCCAGACACACAGGCAAAGAATGTGAGAGAAACATAAACACATACAATTATATAGATTCAGACTTACAAACCGACAACGACAGGCCGTGGGACAAACAAACACCCGCCCAGACACGTAAGCATTGAGAGTGAGAGAGACAAATAACACAACAATTGCCCAGACACACGGGCAAAGAGAGTGAGAAAGACAAAAAAGCATACAAACACATAGATTCAGACATACAGATAGACAAAAACTTTCAGTGGGAGAAGCAAACACCCGCCCCGACACACAAGTAAAGAGAGTGAGAGAGACAAAAAAAAACACATACAAAAATATAGATTCAGAAATACAAACCGATAAAGCCATGCACTGTGACACACAGGCAAAAAGATTGAGAGGGACAAAAACACATAAAAATATATCGATTCAAACATATAAACTAACAAAAACAGGCACTGGGACAAGAAAACACCAACCCAGACGCACAGGCAAAGAGAGTGAGAGAAAAAAATTGCATCCAAACATATAGATTCAGACATACAAACCAAAATGACAGGCAGACATCGGGAGTGAGAGAGACAAAAAACATACGAATATATAGATTCAGACATACAAACTAACAAAGACAAGTACTGGGAGAAGCAAACAGCCTCCCAGACACACAAACAGAGAGTTTAAGAGAGATAAAGAAACACATACAAATACATACAAACCGAAAAAGACAGGCAGTGGGACAAGCAAACACCCGTCCAGACACACAGGAATAGAGAGTGAGAGACAAAAACGCATAAAAACACATAGATTCAGACATAAAAACAGACAAAGACAGGCACGGGTAGAAGCAGACACCCGCCCAGACACACCGGCAAAGAGAGTGAGAGAAACAGAGACACATACAAATATATAGATTCAGACATAAAAACTGACGCAGACAGGCAGTGGGAAAATCAAACACCCACCTAGACACACATGCAAAGAGATTGAGAGAAACGAGAAACACAATACCTGCCAAGACACACAGGAAAAGAGAGTGAGGGAGGCGAAAACACATACAAACACATAGATTCAGACATACAAACAGACTGAGACTGGCAGTGGGAGAAGCAAACACACACCCAGACACACAGGCAAAGAGAGTGAAAGAAACATAAACGCATATAAACATATGGATTCAGACTTACCAGCCGACCAAGATATGCAGTGGGACAAACAAACATCCCTCCAGACACACAAGCAAAGAGAGTGAGACAGACAAAAAAACATACATATATATAGATTCAGACATACAAACCGAAACAGATATGCACTTGGACAAGCAGACATCCACCCAGACACCCGGGCAAAGAGTGTGAGAGAGACAAAACATATACAAACAAATAATTCATACATACACAAACAAACCAAGACTGACATTGGGAAAAGTAAAAACTAGCCCAGACACACAGGCTTAGAGAATGAGAGAGACCAAAACGCATGGAAATAAATAGATTCAGACAAACAAACTGACACAGACAGGCACTGGGACATGAAAACACCCGCCCGGACACATACATTGAAACATAAAAACCATAGGGTTCTCCCACATGCCCCCCCGCCTTTGTCGGTTTGTATGTCTAAATCTATATATTTGTATGCGTTTTTGTCTCTCTCACTCTCTATGCCTGTGGGTCTGGGAGAATGTTTGCTTCTTCCACTGCCTGCCTTTGTCTGTTTGTATGTCTGAATCTTTGTGTTTGTGTGTGTTTTTGTCTCTCTCACTCTCTTTGCCTGTGTGTCTTTGCAGGTGTCGTATTTTTCGTCTCTCTCACTCTCTTTGCTTGTTTGTGTAGGTGGGTGTTTGCTTGTACCACTGCCTGTCTTTGTCGGTTTGAATGTCTGAATCTGTATACTTCTATGTGTTTTTGTTTCTCTGACTCTCTATGCCTGCATGTCCTGGCGGGTGTTTGCCTCTTCCAGTCCCTGTATTTGTCTGTTTTTATGACTGAATCAATGTGTTTTTATGCGTCTTTTGTCTCTGTCACTCTCTTTTCCTGTGTGTTTGGGTGGGTCGATGCTCTTCTCAGTGTTTGTCTTTGTTGGTTTGTATGTCTGAATCTATATATTTGTATGTTTTTTTGTCTCTCTCACTCTCTTAGCCTGTGTTTAAGGGTGGGTGTTTGCTTTTCCCACTGCCTTTCTTTTTCGGTTTGTATATATTTAAATGTGTTTTTTTATCGCTATCTCTCTCTTTGTTTGTTTGTCTGGGAGGGTATTTGCTTCTCCCAGTACCTGTCTTTGTCGGTTTGTATGTCTGAATCTATATATTTGTATGTTTTTTTGTCTCTTTCACTCTCTGGGCTTGTATGTCTTGGCGGGGGCTTGCTTGTTCCAGTGCCTGTCTTTGTCGGTTTCTGTGTCTGACTCATGTATTTGTATGTGTTTTGTCTCTCTCACTCTCACTGCCTGTGTGTCTGGGCAGGTTTTTGCCTGTGCTCCGGGTTTGTCTTTGTCGGTTTGTATGTCTGAATCTATATATTTGTATGTATTTTTGTCTCTCTCACTCTCTTTGCCTGTTATTCTGGGTGGGTGTTTGCTTGTCCAACTGCCTATCATTGTCGGTTTGCATTTCTGAATCTATATATTTTTATGTGTTTTTGCCTCTCTTACTCTCTTTGCCTGTATGTCTGGGTGGGTGTTTGTCGGTCTTTGTGCCTGTCTTTGTCGGTTTGTATGACTGAATCTATGTATTTGCATGTGTTTTTTTCTCTCTTACTCTCTTTTCCTTTGTTTCTGGGTGGCTGTTTGCCTGTCCCAGTGCCTGTCTTTGTTGCTTTGTATGTCTAAATCTATTTATTTGTATGTGTTTTTGTCTCTCATGATCTCTTTGCCTGTTTGTCTGGACGGATGTTTGCCTGTCCCAATGCTTGTCTTTATCGGTTTCTGTGTCTTAGTCAATGTATGTGTATGTGCTTTTGCCTCTCTATCTCTTATTCTCTTTTCCTGTGTGTCCAGGTGGGTGTTTGGTTGTCCCACACCTGTCTTTGTTGGTATTCATGTCTGAATTTATGTGTTTGTATGTGTTTTTTTCTCTCTCACTCTCTAAGCCTGTTTGACTGGGTGGTTGTTTGCTTTTCCTGTCTTTGTCGGTTTGTTTGTGTGAATCTATGTACTTGTATGCGTTTTTGTCTCTCACCTTCTTTGTATGTGTCTGGGCGGGTGTTTGCATGTCCACATGCCTGTCTTTGTCGGTTTGCATGTTTAAATTTATGTGTTTCTATTCATTTTTGTCTCTCTCACTCTTTTAGCCTATGTGTATGGGCAGGTGTTTGCATATCCCAGTGCCTGTCTTTGTCAGTTTGTTTGTATCAATGTATATATTGGTACACGTTTTTGTCCCTCTTACTCTCTAGACCTGTGTGTCTGGGTGGGTGTTTGAATGTCCCAGTGTCTGTCTTTGTCGGTTTGCATGTCTGAATCTATGTTTTTGTATGTGTTTTTATCTCTCTCACTCTCTAGCCCTTTGTGTCTGGGCAGGTTTTTCCTTGTGCTGTTGTCTGTCTTTGTATTTATGTGTGTCTGAATCTGTGTATTTGTATGCATTTTGTCTCTCTCACTCTCTTTGCCTGTGTGTATTGGCAGGTATTTGTATTTCCCAGTGCCTGTCTTTGTCGGTTTGTTTGTCTGAATTTAAATATTTGTACGCGCGTTTGTCTCTCTCACGCTCTTTGCTTGTGTGTTTGGGCGATGGTTTGAATGTCCCAGTGTCTGTCTTTGTCATTTTGTATGTCTGAATCTATATATTTCTATGTGTTTTTGTCTCCCTGACTCTTTAAGTCTGTTTGTCTCGGCGGGTGTTTGCATTTACCAGTGCCTGTCTTTGTCGGTTTGCATGTCTGATTCTGTGTGTTTGTATTTTTTTTATCTCTCTCACTCTCTAAGCCTGATTGTCTTGGCGGGTGTTTGCTTCTCCCAATGCCTGTCTTTGTCAGTTTGCATGTCTGAATCTATGTATTTGCCTGTGTTTTTTGTCTCTCTCACTCTCTAAAGCATATAGGTCTGGGCGTATTTTTGTATGTCCTAGTGCATTTCTTTGTTGGTTTGTATGTCTGAATCTATGTATATGTATGCGTTTTTGTCTCTCTCAGTTTCTAACCCTGTGTTTCTGGGTGGGTAATTACATGTTTCAGTGCCTGTCTTTGTTGATTTGTATGTCTGAATCTCTGTATTTGTATTTCTTTTTGTATCTCTCACTCTCCAAACCTGTGTGTCTGGGTGGGAGTTTGCTTGTATCAGTGCCTGTCTTTGTCGGTTTACATGTGTGAATCTATGTGTTTGTATGTGTTTTCTCTCTCTCACTCTCTTTGCCTTTGTGTCTGGGTGGATATTTGCATGTCCCAGTGTCTGTCTTTGTCGGTTTGTTTGCCTGAATTTATGCAATTGTATGTGTTTTGTCTCTCTCACTCTCTTTTACTGTGTGTTTGGGTGGGTGTTTGCCTGTCCCAGTATATGTCTGTCGGTTTGCATGTCTAATTATATGTGAATGTATGTGTTTTTGTCTCTCTCACTCTCTTTGACTATGCATCTGGGCGGATGTTTGCGTGTTTCCTTTTCTGACTCTGTGCGATTGCAAGTTTTTTTGTCTCTCTATCAACATGCCTGTTTGTCTGAACGGGTGTTTACATGTTTCCTTGTCTAAATCTGTGCGATTGTAGGTGTTTTTTTCTTTTGTGAGCTATTGAAGTCAACTTTACTAAGACCCTACCTGAATATTCTATGTGAAATCAGATTTATTGAAGTCAACTTTGCTAAGGACTTACCATTAGTTTTTGAGAAATCAAGAAATTCAATACTAATATGATTTTAATCTTTTCGGTTGATCGTTTTATTGGACTTGGTTAAATATGCCTCTGAACTTGAAAATTAGAAGTCCTATCTATATTTAATGTCTTCAGCTTGTTTTTATTTTATTTCTAATTATATCCAATATCTAATTAAATTATAGTGTCTAATTATATTTAATGTCCTTATTTTTTTCTAAGAAAAATCCAAAGTAAATTTCAAAAATGAGCTTGGATTAATGTTTAAAACTCACTCTGATCTATCAAATGATATCATGACTATCGACATTAACAAACAAAACAATAACATATTATTGTTCGGCTGAATGTAAATAAAAAGTGTTGTTCAAGTCACACTACACTGGTTTAACTTTTCAGTTACTTAAAAAGACAGTATAGTTATTTATAATGATAATAACCTCACGCAGAAAAGTGTCTCACAATTTTTTTTGTGCTTAACATGTAAGTTATTTTGATGTGCTACAATATCATTCGAAATGCGA
The DNA here is from genome assembly GCF_049724085.1 of Artemia sp. Qi Xiang Cuo. Lineage (NCBI taxonomy): Eukaryota > Metazoa > Arthropoda > Branchiopoda > Anostraca > Artemiidae > Artemia > Artemia sp. Qi Xiang Cuo. The sequence continues at coordinate 65,224,027 of NC_142802.1, read as the reverse complement.
ACTTAGCTTCCCAGTGACTTTTTGGTAATACTATTTAAAGGCTTTAAAAACATGAAAAATATGATGTGACACTTTAAAAAACATTGCTAAATAGCTCCTGTAACTTCTCAGATTTCAAAATAAGCCAGTTAAACACTTTTGAATCAGTTTTACACTTCTGAACCATTTAAAAATCTTCAGGACTTGTATCATTTACTTCATAGTACCCCAGTAACATTGCTTAAAATTTATTCGACTATATTAAGTTCATTAGAATGTTTTAAAAACTTTATTTTCGTTTTCAGAAAAAAATGTGGCTTCATGTTTCAAACGGTGTATTAGAGCTAAAATCTATATTTACAGTAACTTCTCAGGGTTCAAAATAAGCCAGTTAAGCACTTTTGAATCAGTTAGACACTTCTGAACCAGTTAAAAAAACGTTCGGGACTTGTATCATTTCCTTCATAATACCCCCGTAACATTGCTTAAAATTTATTTTACTCTATTAAGTTCATTAGAATGTTTTAAAAAGCTTATTTTAGTTTTCGGGAAAATAGATTTATTGAAGTCAACTTTACTAAGACCTTACCAACATTTTCTACAAACCCACAATATTCTCCTAATTGTTTTTAATCTTTTCTGTTGATTGTTTCATTAGACTTGGTTAAATATGCCTCTGAACAGCCTTTGCAAAATCAGATTTATTGAAGTCAAATTTAACAAGAGCTTGCCAACATTTTCTGAAAAAAAAATCAAGAAATTCCAAACTATTTTCTAATGTTTGACCTGAGGTGCTGTAAATTATTCAAGATACATATCAAGTCATTTGTCTTTTAATGGTGATTTTGAATATCTTTCATTTATTTCGTTTAAGTTAATCCATCAAAAAGTATGAGAAACCGTACTAAATAAAGAAGGGCTTGAGGTAGAGCTACAGAATTAAAAACACGACTTTCTTGTTAAAAAATCCCGGAGATAAATCACCTACCAAATCGTTCAGATATTAAAATAACTCTTTTAATGACGGAAAATTTTAATATCGACTTTCAAAATTTCATTCTACGTCATCAGTGATAAAACAATTGAACTGTTTGAACATAAAACAATAAAAACCTTTTCCTATTTCCATATATCAAAAGAATGCTTATTATATATTTATCATTTAAAAATCACCATCATAATTTTAATATATATTTTATAACACGTTTACATAAAGGCATTTAAATTAGCTCAAAATATATTTGGATGAAATCTGCTAATAATCAAGAAAGCGGAACAGTTTAAAACTCCCCCTATTTCACGGTCTATTGAACCTGATACGAAGTTAGAAAGAGACAGAGGTTTGGATAAAAACAGATAACTTGAATGGAAGTAAGTAGTTTAGAAGGAAAGTAGAGCTGATGTACTTGAGGATAATCGCTTAAAAAGATATCTAAATTAATTAATTTAGATCTAAAGTAATATCTAAATTTATCTAAAGTAATATCTAAATTAATTATTTAGAAACCATTTGATTATAAAGAGCAACTTACATCGAAGAATTGGTTAACGCCATATTGATTGTCTATAATGTCAACTGTATACTATTCAATCTGAAAAGCAGGCCGTCCAGAACCTTACCTAACCTACCTTAGCTACTCACCTATGCAACATTTTTCCCCAACCCCTCACCTTTATCGGCTTAGTAGATATTAGAGGTACTGTTTTTACATAGCGGTGTTGCATTATATTCCTTTCTATAAAGTAGGTCAAATTCTTTTAACCCTTTTCTCTGATTGTAAATTTAAAAAATTATTCCCATTCTGTGTCCATGCGCGAAAAATATGATAAATTCTTGAAGAAATAACTTAATGCTCACCCGGCGTCACAGGCTGTTTTTAGATCTAGTTTCTTACATGAGTAGATTTATCGTCGTACCGTTCGCGTGTAAATATATTCATGGTCAGAATATACGGTGATACTCTGGAAGGTGTCCAATTGTCTTCCATATATGGTGTTAGCCCTGTAACCGTATATGTATTACTACTTCTGACACCCTTTTTTGAGTAGTTGACGCACTGGTTTGAGAATTCTTTGTCCAGGGGGCACGGGTTTAATCCCAGGCATAGCCAGTTATTTGGTTTTGGACAGGGATCAGTGGCGTGACTCTGTAATCTCAGGTAGAGTTGACCCAGCTCTAAATGGGTACCTGGAGAAGATCTGGGTAAGATAAGCAGGAAGAGTGTGCGAAATCACCGGATGGTGGGCTTCCAACCCCCCCCCCCCATTGCACTTCCTGGCTGAAGGGCCAAAAAACGGAGATCAGCACCGTTGGTTTTGATATTAAGGTTCTAGTGCTGTCTTACTTTTTTACTTACCCTTTTTCGACGGTTTTTAGGCTATCTTTCCACATTCCCCTAAATTTGTTTTCTTAATTAACTTTTATCATTGAGATTAATCGAAATCATAGTTACCATTTCTGAATCAGCTTCAAATATGAATTTTATCTGGCTTGAAATTAAAAAAGGCGTTTTAAATTTTCGGTTACTATGGGCTCAATTTCGTTCTTTACTACGTTACAGCCATTGCCGCAACCATAATAATGTCACTTATCACTTTCATTAAAAATTTTTTTTGGTTTTAACATATATCACACACATAAAAAAATTCTTTAGCTTTTTCTTTTTAGTCTTTAAGTCTAGGTCTAAAATGAACCTTTTTTTAGTTTTAACATATATTACACACAGAGAAAAAGCCTTCATCTTTTTCTTAGTGAGTCCTAGTGAAGACCGAACAACGCTGTCATCACTTTTTCCCAAACTGTTCTTTAAAGTAATTTTCACCTTAATACCCTTTGCTTTAGTAATAACCTTCTTAGACTTACTGTATGGTGGTCGCATAAACTCTGGAGGGGGCTCATTGGATTGGAAAGCAGATGTTTTAGTACCCTTTTTAAAAGTCAGAGTGATCGGGGGTAGCCAACCCCCCCCAAGGTCGTATTTTCCACAAATGCATCTGATGTATATTTTGAGATAGCCATTTGTTCAAAAATAGTCCAAAAATCATATAATAAGGCCTTTGGGGTTGACAGAATCCCCCGGATTCTGGGAGTAAGGGTTGTAAGTTATGCTCCTGCGGCATATAAGGTTTTTAAGGAAAGTGTGGTCGTGTGAACTTTAGAAGAGGTTCATTTGATTGGAAATGCATAGTTCTAGTTCCTTTTTAAGAGTCAAACATGATGGAGAGCAATAAGCACCCCCTTCCCTGACTTACTCTTTCCCCAAAACGCATTCAATTGAAATTACGAGATTGCCATTTTGTTATCAATAGTCAAAAACTCATATAACCACGTCTTTAGGGTGGACACAATGGCAAGAGCCCATGGGCAAGGGTTGTAAGTTTTGCCGCGGGGCATATAAGGTTTAAATGGAACGGGTGGTCATATAAACTTTGAATCGGACGGAGCTCATTTGATTGGAGGTTGGAAGATTTAGGGCCCTTTTAAGAGTCAAAAGTTAATGGAGGGCCACCAGCCCCCCCCCCCCAATCCTATCATTCCGCAAAACACATCCGATCAATATCGTAAAAGAGCTATTTTGTTCAGTATTTTTTAAAGTTCCATTAATTTCGTCTTTGGGGATCTCAACCTCCCCACAATCCTCAGGACCAGGGCTGTAAGTTAGGCAATTCGTTCATTGTATACACATTGTATATGTTATTTAGAAAGGTATACACTTTACTTTCCAAGAAGATGAAGGGAATTCAGGTGAACCTTTCAGAGAATGCTGAGGGGAGTGTTGAACTAAATCAAAACACGTTATGTGTATACAGATTGTCAAAAGTGCGTAACACAGGAATAACTGAGTATATTAATTGGAAAATTCCGGAAGTGATAAGGGAGATAATCAAAAAGGCAATATTTCCATGCTACCAATACTGCTACAACTACCCACACTACCAATGCCACATTATTCCATTTACAGTATTGAGGGGATATTTAAATTAAATCAAAAGACGCTAGGTGCATGCATAGTGTCAAAATAGCGTACCTCAAGAATTGATTTCGGTATAAAGGCAATATGCGCACACTACTGCTAATACTACTGTTCCTGCTAAATTTACTACTACCACTACAACTATTTCTATCGTAACTACTTGTAAGGCTAAGAGCATTGAGATGAAACTTCAGGAAGTATGTGAACATAAAGGTTATCAAAAGGACATATCAGCATGGTCATAGGAGCTGAAAATTTCAGCGTGTGTTGAAAGGAATGTTGAAGAAACCAAAGGTGCTATGCGCATACTGCTACTTATGCTTCTACAACTATTACTGCTGCGCAAGCTAAGGGTATTAAGGTGAAGCTTTTAAGGAAAATTTATGCAGATGTTGAACTAAATCAAAACAAACTATGAGCATGTAGACTTTCAAAAAGGTGACAAAGCAAGATCTGAAGAACATTTTTTCTTATGAAGTTAGATCTTTAAGGGTAATTTGTGGGGATTTTGAACTAGCCAGAAGGCACTATTTGCATTCTTTTAATACTACCGCTAAGGTTACTGTAACTAATGACGCTAAGAGTATTAAGGTGAAACTTTTAGGGAACGTTTAGGAGGTGTCTCAATTAAACGAAAAAACAATAGGCATGCAGGTATTCAAAAAGGTATACAAGCAATATCATATTCAGCACTATCTCTATAATAGCTGGAAATATCTTTGAAACTTTTAAAGGAGCTAATTTGATTCAAAATTAAACGTTCTAAAAGAGATTGGAGGGCAAGCAGTCTTTCTCTCAATTCCATTCATTTTCCAAACGCATCCAGTCAAAATTTTTAAACATCTATTTTGTTCAGCATTGTAGAATGGTCCAGCAACTGGGGGTATTCAGTTGAAGCTTCTGGGGCTGCTACTATTACTACTTCTGCTCTTACAATTTAAATAAATAAAAAGAGTGTAAGTGTATCTAGGTTGTCAAAGACCACAGATAAAATCTTTTGGGAATGATTAAAAGTTTTATTTTTCAGGTAAACTTCAGGAGTTATAAAATTAAATTAAAAAACACTGTTTGTGTCAGTATTAGAAATTGTTGAAAAAGTTTCTCCAACATACAAATAGCAACCCAATTTATGGATTCTTATAGAAAAAAACTGAAAAGATATAAGATATATTTTTTTTTCATGAAAAAGACTACGGTACGTCAGTAAAAAATGAACAGAAATTAATTCAAAAAACGTTTTCCACAAAACAAATTTTTCAAAGGAAAGTAAAGAGCTCCATAAAGCCAAAAACGATCAGAATTAATGTCAAATAATCTTCCATGCGTATAACTACCACAAATCACAAGCAATAAATAATTGAAACTCAAAATAAACAAAAATTATAATAAATGTTCGAACTAAACTCAAAACGAGCAAAAATTAACATGAGTACCTAATAACCCCCATGCCTTCTCAAGACGCATAATATGTACTTTTCTGAAAACAAAAAAAGTTTTGAATGATTTCACTTTTTTTACTTTCATAAATAAAAAAATAACAAAAATTTAAGGAATAAATATCAGCATATGTCAATTAAACTGACAATCCAAGGTCATTTGTTTTTTTGTTTTGTTTTTTTTTCAGGAAAGTGCAAATTATGTTCCGGTCTTGGGGGGTTATTAGCCCAACTCATGTTAATTTTTACTCGTTTTGAGTTTGATTCGAATATTTATTGTAATTTTTGTTTGTTTTGAGTTTCAATTATTTATTATTAGCGATTTGTGGTAGTTTTACGCTTGGAAGATTGTTTAACATTATTTCTGCTCGTTTTTGGCTCAATGGAGCTCTTTACTTTTCTTTGAAAAACTTGTATATGTGGAAAAATCTTTAATACTCAATGGTAACACCAGGACCGCACGCGTTAAACGAAAGCAAAACACTCAGATAACTCTATTGCACTTTTTAACTTAGCTTTTAACTCTGTATATGAAGTGTAAGGTGGCAAGTCAATTCGATTGAAACAAGTATGGGCTCTAGGTAAGTGATCGCTTTTACCCCAACGCTCGATTGTAAATAATCTACCAGTCCATCCTTGACGAAGCCCTTTGAAACCATCTACAGGGACACGAGGTGTTCCAGTGACAAATTGAAGTAACTTGAGTCGTTCCTCTGCCGTAAATGAAAGTACAGCTTCCCAAAACCAAAGAATAACTGGATGGTTCTGAAAATATCCTCTAGTGTAATCCGTATTCTCTTTCCAGTCATTCACATCCACTTCATTAATACCACAAAGGAGAAGTTCAAGCTCGTTTTCATTGAAAATCTCAATTTTTTCGATGGGTACAACCTCGTTGAATCCTTGTCGAAATTCCTTCATTTGAGACTCAATACGAGTCACGAAACGCCTTTCCAGAAGAGCGTTTACATACTGATGTTTATTTTTGTTTGTAACAGGAATATTGGATCCACCTGGAAGGAGGTTTACTTGGTGGAAAAAGCCCATTGACTCTTCATCAGTCGAAAAAGTTAATCCTAAATCCGTTGGATCGTTTTCAAGGATCCACTTCAAGGATTTATAGTATATTATATCAGCTTCTTTTATGTCTTCAATTTCTATTTTCTTCTTTAACATTGTCTTATAAACAGGACGAGTAAAAAAAACAAACAGCATTTTACCGTGATAAGCAGCCATGCCAGCTAATCTTCCAAGAAATTCGAAGTATATCAAGTGTGTTTCATTGCAAAGGCCACTAAGATGATTGACCTCGAGCTGAAAATTATCCATCGATGAATACTTGAAAAGTCCGTAGTCTGGATTACATAGCTTTTTTGAAATGAGATAGAACCATTCCCTTGTCAATCCACCTAGATCGAAACCTTTTTCTCCAATAAATTCAACACGCAGATTTGCTCGCAGCGCTTCTGGATTTGTAACTCTTGATATTGCCTGACAAGATTCATTTACAATTGAATCCCTGGAAACAAAAAGCGTGAAATGTTTTGGAAAAATCCAGCCAAATTTGGGTGATTTTGGCAGTGATTTCTTGAAGATTTTATACTTTTCACTGAAACTTCTCGGGTACTTAATTTGTGTTTTCGCAATTTGTTGGTCTGAGAGTGTCTCTTTGTCGCCAACAAAAGTTTTATTTTTTTTTATTTTGGGGAAAAGGCCCAGGAACATATTTTTACGCGGGACAGTCGATTATTGATACTCGCTGTAATGGACGTTGAGCCTTCTTCGGATATTCTTGAAACAATTCCCTTCATTGATCGTTGCTCTCTATCTCCTTGCTTTAACATGTAAAAATATTATCAAACACTTCTTGTTTCAGTCTCAAATGAAGTATCAAAAACGTAACAAAAAATAAAACTAATTCTAAAATCTTTCCCGTATTTTTCTTGTTTAAATTAAAAGATTATTGCTCAGATACCAAATATTGCTCAGATACCATAAATATTTTTTCAGTTTGTAACTTTAGTGATTCTGAACTGAAAACTGAAATAGAATAATTTTGTTCATGTTTTACGTCACGTCACTCTTTACGTCATATATGGTTATTAGTACACAATCGGTGTTAGGTATTATCACTTATTACGTTATATGTGGTCATTAGTAGATGAATAAACATCAAAAATGCAGGTTTTTTGTTTGAAGTGATTCTAAATTTTCTATTTTTAATTTTTTTTGTTTTTTAATTAAAAAAGACACTAGAACTTTTAATTTCCCTTTGAATGAGCCCTTTCGCGAACTTCTAGGACCAAGAGGTCAATGCGATCACCCCTGGGAAAAAAACAACAAATAAACACGCATCCGTGATCTTTCTTCTGACAAAAAATATAAAATTCCACATTTTTGCAGATAGGAGCTTGAAACCTCTACAGTAAGATTCTCTGATACGTTGAATTTGATGGTGTGATTTTCATTAAGATTCTGTGACTTTTAGGGGATGTTTTCCCTTTTTTCAAAAATAAGGCAAATTTTCTCAGGCTCGTATCTTTTGATGAGTAAAATTAAACTTGATGAAACTTATATATTATAAATCAACATAAGAATTCGATTCTTTTCATGTATCTATTCAATTCAATTCAGATTGGTTTTATTAACACTTTACACTTAAATTACAAATACTCACTAATACATTTAACAAACAAATTCTGGGCCATAATCCATAATAATTGGCCCTCTAGGTCAGTCCTGTTGAGGAAACATTATATCACACTTTTGAATATATCACAATGTTGCGGTCCTCCACATGCCTACCAGCATGAACTCAAACCACCTCCATACTTTAGAAATACCAATAATAAAACTCAACTTAAATTTCCAATTCAATGGGATAATACATGATCTGGTATAGCTTATAAATTTATAATAAAAATGAAATTATTAATTTAACATTATACATTTTTTTATCGATTTTCATTTATTTTTAATCATAAAAAATAATATCAAATTATTTGCTACTATTAACGGTTATTGCTCAGACGCTTTTTTAAATTTAATTTGAATGAAGCAAGACTAGGTTTTCATCTTAATTCCTGTGGTAGACCATTCCACACTCGTGAACATAAAATGTCCAAAGAAAAATCAGACCGAACGCATGGCGTAAACGGGCAACAGGCGTAAACCAACAGGCTTCTATCTCGTGATCTTCCCTGACGTGTTTCAACTTATGAAAAAATTTCTGAGAAGTATTTTGGTAATAGAGAATGAAAATATTTGTAAACGAAAACTGAACAATTAAACACTTCCAAACTATAATTAGGTTTAATACTTTTTAATTTATTTTATTAATAATAATCGTATGAACTTTAAATGTCGCCAGCCATACAAGAGGGCAATGTCAGATAAGTGATTGAATCAGTGCGAAGTACAAAACACGAAAGATTTTAATAAGAAAAAAATGCTATAGTTTTTTTAATTTTCAGATATCTTACAATTTTTAGCCCAACCGCTACAGAATTTTGTTTCAAAGGCAGATTTGCATCGATGCACACCCCCAGGTACTTGACAGATGTACCATCCGGTCTCTGAATAACCCCTCTAGACGTTTCGATACCTTTAGAAGATGGCTTGAGCCTTCTTACTTGTAAAAATAACAAAACATGGGAATTTTTTACATTTGCCGTCATATTGTCAGTATCCTTCTACAAATAAACATACTCCATTTTTTCTTGTTGTCGATGAACCAGTCCCTCACCATCCTCATTGGCACATCCAATGATGGTGTCGTCTGCAAAGCCCAGGAAAACTTCGTCAGAATTTAAATCTAGACTTGGGTTAGACAATGAAGTGCTATGGCACAAAATGTAGCAACGAACTAATAGTCCAGGACTTTAAGCTCAAAAAAGTGTCGAACCCGGACAAAATTGCAATATAAACGAAAATGGTACCAAAATGATCAGAAAAAAATTCTGTACAATATACAGAAAGTCCCCATAAATCCGAGTGGGGAGAGTACCCGAAAAACAGGGCAAACGAGGGAAATGCGGGGAAAATGGGAAAAATGCCGAACATGCCCAGAAGATAGTTTAAAGTGAGTTTTCTGAGGTTTTCACATACGCTGATTACGAAATTGACATATAAAATTCAGTATAGAAAAAGAGTACTACGGAAAACGGGGGAACAGGGGAAAGAGGGGAGAAAAGAGAAGAATACAGGGTAGGGGTAGAAAGCGGTTTGAAAGATATTTTCTGGGGTATTCCTATCTGGTGATTACGAAGTTGAGAACTAAAATCATATAAAAAAATCGATTAACATAAAACGGAGAAATGGGGGGGAGGGAGGGTAAAAAGGGAAATATACAGAGTAGGGGTAGAAAGCATGTGGAAATGTTTACAAATGTTAATACAGCAGATCTATAGAGGTTCGGCTACCCCATAGGTTTGGAAAAGGCGCAAAAAAAAACTCGAGAAAGAAATACGGAAGGATACTGAAATTACTTTATTCCGTATTCTTCGCCGTTATCAACAAGCGCGTGGGTTCGTCAACATAATCCTGTTCTATTTTCCCCTTTTCCCCTGTTTTTCGGGTACTCGCCCCACTCGGATTTATGGG
>NC_142802.1:65154336-65214013 GCF_049724085.1 Artemia sp. Qi Xiang Cuo | reverse complement strand
GCAGGCTGCAAGACCAGGAAATTAAGAAATGAACTAAGTTATAAACTTCAAATTCCATCGAGGTTTCATAAATTAGCCATGGATTTATGGTGCAAGTTTAATTTGTTTAATTCAAGCTTTCAGTTTAAGGTCTCGCTATCGATCATTTGGGTTAAAAGAATGTTTGTGAGAAGTAAAAATTGATATCTCGTTCTTATTTTGTCCGAGGTTCAGTCATGGTAATGAAGCTAAAAAGGAATTGTAAACTGAATTCTGATAAAAACTGATACCAATTTAGTTTTCAGAACTTTTTGAAAAGCAGCCAAAAAAATTCTAAAAATAGAAGAAACGCCAAAAAATTTTCGATGGCGCTAGCGGGGCGCTGCCACCAGCATAATTGTGTCCGCTGCCGCAGATTTTTATCTCGGTGCGGCTTCGTGGTCTACCCGGAACACCTCTACGTGTAAAATTTAATAAGCAAAGAAAAGGTAGGACAAATTTCGTATAGGTGTTCCGGCAAATTCTCCCATTTAAACTTCTCCTTGTAAGTGCACCTCCAAAAATTTCCCTACCCACGGAAAATTCTCCCCGCTGAAAATCCCCCTCCTAAAAAAATGTCTGTTTACTTCCAAATAACCAAAACCATATGTAAACAATAGGCAAAATTCAAAACTTACAGTCCTTCCCACAGGTACTGTGGGAGTTCATGATAATTTCCCCAGAACATCTCTGCATGTAAAATTGAATCGGCAAAGAGAAAGTAAGACAAATGTCGTATAGGTGTTCTGGCAAACCATGTAAATCCCTTTTTTTAAGCTCATCCCCGGAAACTTCCCTGCCCATGGAAAATTCTCCCTGTGGTAAGTCCCCCCACGAAAATTCCCTCTCCCCAAAAATTTCTGTTTACTTACAAATAGTAAACAATATACACAGACAACAGACATAATTCATAGCTTATAGTCCTTCTCCCAGGTACTGCGGGGTCTTGTCATCTCCAGAGGCATAGTTATTTAATCTTCCAGCTATGTTGAACAAAATAGATGTCTCAAAATTTTGATCGGATGACTTCGTGGGAAAACAGGCATGGGAGGGAGACTAGTTGCCCTCTAAAATTTTAGTCACATTAAACGGGCACTAGAACTTTTCATTTTTATTCAAACGAGCCCTCTACCTTTATTCTTGGACCATTGGTTTTGCACGATCACACTGGCGAAAAAAAATACAGCAAATAAACACGCATCCGTGACCTTCCTTCTGGGGAAAAAATATACAAAATCCCACATTTTTGCAAATGGGAACTTGAAACTTTTAAAGATGGGTTCCATGATGTTCTAAATCTGATTGTGCGCTTTTCATTAAGATTTCTTGACTTTTTGGGGTTTTTCTCCCCTTTCTCGAAAATGACACAAATTTTCTCAGACTCGTTTCTTTATATGGACGTTCTAAATTTAATAAATTCTATATTTTTGGAATCAGAGTAAAAAGCTAATTCTTTTGATATTATCAAAATCCCATTTTCAGAGTTGCGTTTACTATTGGGCCCGGTCAATCCTTACTTAGAGGTCTTTACCACAAACTGTTTGATTACCTTACCAGTCTTGAAAAACACTCCCAGAAGGGACACCGGTGACACACATGGACATTAATTCAGATCACCTCGTATACATAAGCCTCAGATCAATACTACAAGACTGCCACACCTCGTATACATATGCCTGAGACCAATATCACAAGACTGCCAGTAGAATGCTAATATTGAATTCTACGGCTGCTATAGGAAAACATTTCTATGGATGCTCTACACCTTTTCAAAAAGATTGAGTATCCCCATGCATATAGGTAATACTTCTACGGGACCTCTACACCTTTTCAAAGAGAGTGAGTATCCCCATGCATATAGGTAATACTTCTACGGGACCTCTACACCTTTTCAAAGAGAGTGAGTATCCCCATGCATATAGGTAATACTTCTACGGGACCTCTACACCTTTTCAAAGAGAGTCAGTCCTCCCTCACACAGTTTCACGTGCAAACTGTCAAAAAAATTAAGTTTTGAGGAGATTACGTTCCTTGGCATCTTTGGAGAAAAAGGGTTAAGGTGATTAGCAATTACGAGCGGGGATTCCCCGCTGTTTTTTTTTTATCGAAAACTACAGATTGTCAAATTGCGTATTTAGGAATTGTTTTGATTGACATTTTTGCAAAAAGGGATAAGGAATTCGCAAATTGGACACTATGAACGATATTAATTAATGTTTTGAATAATAGGAGCGTGATTGATTCTAATTAGTGATTGGATAATTTTTTAACATGAGATCTCTGAATAAAATATTTTTTGGGGGAGATCGGTTGATTGTGTACTGTATAATACACAAGTGACGTTTGGAAAGTGTTGTCAACTGTTGCCTGATTCCATGTGGTTTCTATTTACTTAGTGCTCATTAAAACAGAAATTTTTTTCGTAAAAAAGTATTTCTTATATCTTTTAAAAGTGCTTTACGGGATTTGAAAGACTCTTTTGCCTGATTCCGTATTGTTTTTATTTACTTGCTGCCCATTAATAACGAAATTTTGTGTTAAATAAGTAGTTCTTTTATCTTTTAAAAGAGCTTTACGGGGTTTGAGAGACTCTGTTGCCTGATTCCATGTGGTTTTTCTTTACTTGGTGCCAATTAAAAACGAAATTTTTGTGTTAAATAAGTATTTCTTGTATCTTTTAAAAGAGCTTTACGGGGTTTGAGAGACTCTATTACCTGAGTCCGTGTGACTTTTCTTGTCTCCGTGCCCATTAAAAACGAAATTTTTGTGTTAAATAAGTAGCTCTTGTATCTTTTAAAAGAGCTTTACGGAGTTTGAGAGACTCGGTTGCCTGATTCCGTGTGGTTTTTCTTTACATGCTGCCCTTTAAAAACAAAATTTTTGTCTTAAATAAGTAGTTCTTGTATCTTTTAAAAGAGCTTAACGGAGTTTGAGAGATTCTGTTGCCTGATTCCATGTGGTTTTTCTTTACCTGGTGCCCATTAATAACGAAATTTTTGTGTTAAATAAGTAGTTCTTGTATCTTTTAAAAGAGCTTTACGGGGTTTGAGAGACTCGGTTGCCTGATTCCGTGTGGTTTTTCTTTACTTGGTCCCCATTAAAAACGAAATTTTTTTGTTAAATAAGTATTTCTTTTATGTTTTAAAAGAGACTCTGTTGCCTGATTCCGTGTGGTTTTTCTTTACCTGGTGCCCATTAAAAACGAAACTATTGTGTTAATTAAGTAGTTCTTGTATAATTTGAAAGAGCTTTACGGGGTTTGAGAGACTTGGTTGCCTGATTTCGTGTGATTTTTCTTTACTTGGTGCCCATTAAAAACGAAATTTTGAGTTAAATAAGTAGTTTTTTTATCTTTTAAAAGAAACTCTGTTGCCTGATTCCGTGTGGTTTTTCTTTACCTGGTGTCCATTAATAACGAAATTTTTGTGTTAAATAAGTAGTTCTTGTATCTTTTAAAAGAGCTTTACGGGGTATGAGAGACTCTGTTGCCTGATTCTGTGTGGTTTTTATTTACTTGGTGCCAATTAAAAACGAAATTTTTGTGTTAAATAAGTAGTTCTTGTATCTTTTAAAAGAGCTTTACGGGGTTTGAGAGACTCTGTTGCCTGATTCCATGTGGTTTTTCTTTACCTGGTGCCCATTAATAACGAAATTTTTGTGTTAGATAAGTAGTTCTTGAATCTTTTAAAAGAGCTTTACGGGGTTTGAGAGACTCTGTTGCCTGATTCCGTGTGGTTTTTCTTTACTTGGTGCCCATTAAAAACGAAATTTTTGTGTTGTATAAGTAGTTCTTGTATCTTTTAAAAGAGCTTTACGGTGTTTGAGAGACTCTGTTGCCTGATTCCATTTGGTTTTTCTTTACCTGGTGCCCATTAATAACGAAATTTTTGTGTTAAATAAGTAATTCTTGTATCTTTTAAAAGAGCTTTACGGGGTTTGAGAGACTCTGTTGCCTGATTCCGTGTGTTTTTTCTTTACTTGGTGCAGATTAAAAACGAAATTTTTGTCTTAAATAAGTAGTTCTTGTATCTTTTAAAAGAGCTTTACGGGGTTTGAGAGACTCGGTTGCCTGATTCCGTGTGGTTTTTCTTTACTTTGTGCCCATTAAAAACGAAATTTTTGTGTTAAAAAAGTAGTTCTTGTATATTTTAAAAGAGCTTAACGGAGTTTGAGAGACTCTGTTGCCTGATTCCATGTGGTTATTCTTTACCTGGTGCCCATTAATAACGAAATTTTTGTGTTAAATAAGTAGTTCTTGTAACTTTTAAAAGAGCGTTACGGGGTTTGAGAGACTCGGTTGCCTGATTCCGTGTGGTTTTTCTTTACTTGGTGCCCATTAAAAACGAAATTTTTGTGTTACATAAGTAGTTCTTGTATCTTTTAAAAGAGCTTTACGGAGTTTGAGAGACTCGGTTGCCTGATTCCCTGTGGTTTTTCTTTACCTGCTGCCCATTAAAAACGACATTTTTGTCTTAAATAAGTAGTTCCTGTATCTTTTAAAAGAGCTTTACGGAGTTTGAGAGACTTTGGTGCCTGATTCCGTGTGGTTTGTCTTTACCTGGTGTCCATTAAAAACTAAATTTTTGTCTTAAATAAGTAGTTCTTGTATCTTTTAATTAGACTCTGTTGCCTGATTCCGTGTGGTTTTTCTTTACCTGGTGTCCATTAATAACGAAATTTTTGTGTTAAATAAGTAGTTCTTGTATCTTTTAAAAGAGCTTTACGGTGTATGAGAGACTCTGTTGCCTGATTCCGTGTGGTTTTTCTTTACTTGGTGCCCATTAAAAACAAAATTTTTGTGTTAAATAAGTAGTTCTTGTATCTTTTAAAAGAGCTTTCAGGGGTTTGAGAGACTCTGTTGCCTGATTCCATGTGGTTTTTCTTTACCTGGTGCCCATTAATAACGAAATTTTTGTGTTAAATAAGTAGTTCTTGAATCTTTTAAAAGAGCTTTACGGGGTTTGAGAGACTTGGTTGCCTGATTCCGTGTGGTTTCTCTTTACTTGGTGCCCATTAAAAACGAAATTTTTGTGGTAGTTCTTGTATCTTTTAAAAGAGCTTTACGGCGTTTGAGAGACTCTGTTGCCTGAGTCCATGTGGTTTTTCTTTACCTGGTCCCCATTAATAACGAAATTTTTGTGTTAAATAAGTAGTTCTTGTATCTTTTAAAAGAGCTTTAAGGGGTTTGAGAGACTCTGTTAGCTGAATCCGTTTGGTTTTTCTTTACTTGGTGCACATTAAAAACTAAATTTTTGTCTTAAATAAGTAGTTCTTGTATCTTTCAAAAGAGCTTTAAGGGGTTTGAGAGACTCGGTTGCCTGATTCCGTGTGGTTTTTCTTTACTTGGTGCCCATTAAAAACAAAATTTTTGTGTTAAATAAGTAGTTCTTGTATCTTTTAAAACAGCTTAACGGAGTTTGAGAGACTCTGTTGCCTGATTCCATGTGGTTATTCTTTACCTGGTGCCCATTAATAACGAAATTTTTGTGTTAAATAAGTAGTTCTTGTATCTTTTAAAAGAGACTCTGTTGCCTGATTTAGTGTGGTTTTTCTTTACCTGGTGTCCATTAATAACGAAATTTTTGTGTTAAATAAGTAGTTCTTGTATCTTTTAAAAGAGCTTTATGGGGTTTGAGAGACTCGGTTGCCTGATTCCTTGTGGTTTTTCTTTACTTGATGACCATTAAAAAAAAAATTATTTTATTAAATAATTAGTTATTGTATATTTTAAAAGTGACTCTGTTGCCTGATTCCTTGTGGTTTTTCTTTACCTGGTGTCCATTAATAACGAAATTTTTGTGTTAAATAAGTAGTTCTTTTATCTTTTAAAAGAGCTTTACGGGGTTTGAGAGACTCTGTTGGCTGATTCCATGTGGTTTTTATTTACCTGGTGCCCATTAATAACGAAATTTTTGTGTTAAAGTAGTTCTTGTATATTTTAAAAGAGCTTTACGGGGTTTGAGAGACTCGGTTGCCTGATTCCGTGTGGTTTTTCTTTACTTGGTGCCCATTAAAAACGAAATTTTTGTGTTAAATAAGTATTTCTTGTATCTTTTAAAAGAGCTTTACGGGGTTTGAGAGACTCTATTGCCTGATTCCGTGTGGTTTTTCTTTACTCGGTACCCATTAAAAACTAAACTTTTGTGTTAAATAAGTAGTTTTTGTATCTTTTAAAAGAGCTTTACGGGGTTTGAGAGACTCTGTTGCCTAATTCTGCGTGGTTTTTCTTTACTTGGTGACCATTAATAACAAAATTTTTGTGTTAAATAAGTAGTTCTTGTATATTTTAAAATAGCTTA
The DNA here is from genome assembly GCF_049724085.1 of Artemia sp. Qi Xiang Cuo. Lineage (NCBI taxonomy): Eukaryota > Metazoa > Arthropoda > Branchiopoda > Anostraca > Artemiidae > Artemia > Artemia sp. Qi Xiang Cuo. The sequence goes on along the minus strand of NC_142802.1, from coordinate 65,207,696 downwards.
ACGGGGTTTGAGAGACTCTGTTGCCTGATTCCATGTGGTTATTTTTTACCTGGTGCCCATTAATAACGAAATTTTTGTGTTAAATAAGTAGTTCTTTTAAAAGAAACTCTGTTGCCTGATTCCGTGTGGTTTTTCTTTACCTGGTGTCCATTAATAACGAAATTTTTGTGTTAAATAAGTAGTTCTTGTATCTTTTAAAAGAGCTTTACAGGGTTTGAGAGAGTCGGTTGCCTGATTCCGTGTGGTTTTTCTTTACTTGGTGCCCATTAAAAAAGAAATTTTTATTTTAAATAAGTAGTTCTTGTATCTTTTAAAAGAGACTCTGTTGCCTGATTCCGTGTGGTTTTTCTTTACCTGGTGTCCAATAATAACGAAATTTTTGTGTTAAATAAGTAGTTCTTGTATCTTTTAAAAGAGCTTTACGGTGTTTGAGAGACTCTGTTGGCTGATTCCATGTGGTTTTTCTTTACTTGGTGCCCATTAATAACAAAATTTTTGTGTTTAAGTAGTTCTTGTATATTTTAAAAGAGCTTTACGGGGTTTGAGAGACTCTGTTGCCTGATTCCGTGTGGTTTTTATTTACTTAGTGCCCATTAAAAATGAATATTTTGTTTTTAATAAGTATTTATTTTATCTTTTAATATATCGTGTCGGGGTTTGAGAGACTTGGTTGCTTGATTCCGTCTGTTATTTCTTTACTTGGTGCTCATTAAAAACGACATTTTTGTGTTAAATAAGTAGTTCTTGTATCTTTTAAAATAGCTTTACGGGGTTTGAAATACCCGTTTGCCTGATTCCGTGTTGTTTTTCTTTAATTGCTGCCCATTAAAAACAAAATTTTTGTGTTAAATAAGTAGTTTTTGTATCTTTTAAAAGAGCTTTACGGGGTTTGAGAGACTCTGTTGCCTGATTCCATGTGGTTTTTCTTTACCTGGTGCCCATTAATACCGAAATTTGTGTGTTAAATAAGTAGTTCTTGAATCTTTATAAGAGCTTTACGGGGTTTGAGAGACTCGGTTGCCTGATTCCCTGTGGTTTCTCTTTACTTAGTGCTCATTAAAAACGAAATTTTTGTGTTAAATAAGTAGTTCTTGTATCTTTTAAAAGAGCTTTACGGGGTTTGAGAGACTCTGTTGCCTGATTCCATGTGGTTTTTCTTTACCTGGTGCCCATTAATAACGAAATTTTTGTGTTAAGTAAGTAGTTCTTGTATCTTTTAAAAGAGCTTTACGGGGTTTGAGAAGCTCTATTGCCTGATTGCGTGTGGTTTTTCTTTACTTGGTGCCCATTAAAAACAAAATTTTTTTCTTAAATAAGTAGTTCTTGCATCTTTTAAAAGAGTTTTACGGGGTATGAGAGACTCGGTTGCCTGATTCCTTGTGGTTTTTCTTTACATGGTGCCCATTAAAAACAAAATTTTTGTGTTAAATAATTAGTTCTTTTATCTTTAAAAGAGCTTAACGGAGTTTGAAAGACTCTGTTGCCTGATTCTATGTGGTTATTCTTTACCTGGTGCCCATTAATAACGAAATTTTTGTGTTAAATAAGTAGTTCTTGTATCTTTTAAAAGAGACTCTGTTGCCTGATTCCGTGTGGTTTTTCTTTACCTGGTGACCATTAATAACGAAATTTTTGTGTTAAATAAGTAGTTCTTGTATCTTTTAAAAGAGACTCTGTTGCCTGATTCCGTGTGGTTTTTCTTTACCTGGTGTCCATTAAAAACAAAATTTTTGGCTTAAATAAGTAGTTCTTGTATCTTTTACAAGATCCTTACGGGGTTTGAGAGACTAGGTTGCCTGATTCAATGTTTTTTTTATTTACATGTTGCCCAAAAAAAAAGAACAATTTTTGTTAGAAAAGTCTTTCTTTTATGATTTAAAAGAGACTCTGTTGCCTGATTCCGTGTGGTTTTTCTTTACCTGGTGTCCATTAATAACGAAATTTTTGTGTTAAATAAGTAGTTCTTGTATCTTTTAAAAGAGCTTTACGGGGTTTGACAGACTCTGTTGCCTGATTCCATGTGGTTTTTCTTTACTTGGTGCCCATTAAAAACGAAATTTTTGTGTTAAAGTAGTTCTTGTATATTTTAAAAGAGCTTTACGGGGTTTGAGAGACTCTGTTGCCTGATTCCGTGTGGTTTTTCTTTACTTGGTGCCCATTAAAAACGAAATTTTTGTGTTAAATAATTAGTTCTTGTATCTTTTAAAAGAGCTTTCACGGGGTTTGAGAGACTTTTGCCTGATTCTGTGTGGTTTTTCTTTACTTGGTGCCCATTAAAAAAGAAATTTTTGTGTTAAATAAGTAGTTCTTGTATCTTTTAAAAGAGCTTTACGGGGTTTGAAAGACTCTGTTTCTGGTTCCGTGTTGTTTTTATTTACTTTCTGCCCATTAAAAACAAAATTTTTGTCTTAAATAAGTAGTTCTTGTATCTTTTAAAAGAGCTTTACGGGGTTTTAGAGACTCTGTTGGCTGATTCCATGTGGTTTTTCTTTACCTGGTGCCCATTAATAACGAAATTTTTGTGTTAAATAAGTAGTTCTTGTATCTTTTAAAAGAGCTTTACGGGGTTTGAGAGACTCGGTTGCCTGATTCCGTGTGGTTTCTCTTTACGGGGTGCCCATTGAAAACGAAATTTTTGTGTTAAATAAGTAGTTCTTGTATCTTTTAAAAGAGCTTTACGGGGTTTGAGAAGCTCTATTGCCTGATTCCGTGTGGTTTTTCTTTACTTGGTGCCCATTAAAAACGAAATTTTTGTCTTAAATAAGTAATTCTTGTATCTTTTAAAAGAGCTTTACGGGGTTTGAGAGACTCGGTTGGCTGATTCCGTGTGGTTTTTCTTTACTTGGTGCCCATTAAAAACGAAATTTTTGTGTTAAATAAGTAGTTCTTGTATCTTTTAAAAGAGCTTTACGGAGTTTGAGAGACTCTGTTGCCTGATTCCGTGTGGTTTTTCTTTACCTGGTGTCCATTAAAAACGAAATTTTTGTGTTAAATAAGTAGTTCTTGTAGCTTTTAAAAGAGCTTTACGGGGTTTGAGAGACTCGGTTGCCTGATTCCGTGTGGTTTTTCTTTACTTGGTACCCATTAAAAACGAAATTTTTGTGTTAAATAAGTAGTTCTTGTATCTTTTAAAAGAGACTCTGTTGCCTGATTCCGTGTGTTTTTTCTTTACCTGGTGTCCATTAATAACGAAATTTTTGTGTTAAATAAGTAGTTCTTGTATCTTTTAAAAGAGCTTTACGGGGTTTGAGAGACTCTGTTGCCTGATTCCATGTGGTTTTTCTTTACTTGGTGCCCATTAATAACTAAATTTTTGTGTTAAAGTAGTTCTTGTATATTTTAAAAGAGCTTTACGGGGTTTGAGAGACTCTGTTGCCTGATTCCGTGTGGTTTTTCTTTACTTGGTGCCCATCAAAAACGAAATTTTTGTGTTAAATAAGTAGTTCTTGTATCTTTTAATAGAGCTTTACGGGGTGTGAGAGACTGTTGCCTGATTCCGTGTGGTTTTTCTTTACTTGGTGCCCATTAAAAACGAATTTTTTTTGTTAAATAAATAGTTCTTGTATATTTTAAAAGTGTTTTACGGGGATTGAGAGACTCTGTTGCCTGATTCCGTGTGGTTTTTTTTTTACTTGGTGCCAAAAAAAAACAAAATTTTTGTGTTAAATAAGTAGTTCTTGTATCTTTTAAAAGAGCTTTACGGGGTTTGAGAGACCCTGTTGCCTGATTCCGTGTGGTTTTTCTTTACTTGGTGCCCATTAAAAACGAAATATTTGTCTTAAATAAGTAGTTTTTGTATCTTTTAAAAGAGCTTTACGGGGTTTGAGAGACTCTGTTGCCTGATTCCATGTGGTTTTTCTTTACCTGGTGCCCATTAATACCGAAATTTTTGTGTTAAATAAGTAGTTCTTGAATCTTTATAAGAGCTTTACGGGGTTTGAGAGACTCGGTTGCCTGATTCCCTGTGGTTTCTCTTTACTTGGTGCCCATTAAAAACGAGATTTTTGTGTTAAATAAGTAGTTCTTGTATCTTTTAAAAGAACTTTACGGGGTTTGAGAGACTCTGTTGCCTGATTCCATGTGGTTTTTCTTTACCTGGTGCCCATTAATAACGAAATTTTTGTGTTAAGTAAGTAGTTCTTGTATCTTTTAAAAGAGCTTTACGGGGTTTGAGAAGCTCTATTGCCTGATTGCGTGTGGTTTTTCTTTACTTGGTATCAACTCAAAACGAATTTTTTGTCTTAATTAAGTAGTTTTTCGATCATATAAAAGAGCTTTAAGGTGTTTGATTAACTCTGTTGCCTAGTTCCATGTGATATTTCTTTACCTCGTTAACAATAATAAAGGAATTTTTGAGTTAAGTAAGCAGTTCTTGTATATTTTAAAAGAGCTTAACGGAGTTTGAAAGACTCTGTTGCCTGATTCCATGTGGTTATTCTTTACCTGGTGCCCATTAATAACGAAATTTTTGTGTTAAATAAGTAGTTCTTGTATCTTTTAAAAGAGACTCTGTTGCCTGATTCCGTGTGGTTTTTCTTTACCTGGTGCCCATTAATAACGAAATTTTTGTGTTAAATAAGTAGTTCTTGTATCTTTTAAAAGAGACTCTGTTGCCTGATTCCGTGTGGTTTTTCTTTACCTGGTGTCCATTAATAACGAAATTTTTGTGTTAAATAAGTAGTTCTTGTATCTTTTAAAAGCGCTTTACGGGGTTTGAGAGACTCGGTTGCCTGATTCCGTGTGGTTTTTCTTTACTTGGTGCCCATTAAAAACGAAATTTTTGTGTTAAATGAGTAGTTCTTGTATCTTTTAAAAGAGACTCTGTTGCCTGATTCCGTGTGGTTTTTCTTTACCTGGTGTCCATTAATAACGAAATTTTTGTGTTAAATAAGTAGTTCTTGTATCTTTTAAAAGAGCTTTACGGGGTTTGAGAGACTCTGTTTCCTGATTCCATGTGGTTTTTCTTTACTTGGTGCCCATTAATAACGAAATTTTTGTGTTAAAGTAGTTCTTGTATCTTTTAAAAGAGCTTTACGGGGTTTGAGAGACTCTGTTGCCTGATTCCGTGTGTTTTTTCTTTACATGGTGCCCATTAAAAACGAAATTTTTGTCTTAAATAAATATTTCTTGTATCTTTTAAAACAGATTTAAGGGGTTTGAGAGACTTGGTTGCCTGATTCCGTGTGGTTTTTCTTTACTTGGTGCCCATTAAAAACGAAATTTGTGTGTTAAATAAGTAGTTCTTGTATCTTTTAAAAGAGCTTTACGGGGTTTGAAAGACTCGGTTGCCTGATTCCGTGTTGTTTTTATTTACTTGCTGCCCACTAAAAACGAAATTTTTTTCTTAAATAAGTAGTTCTTGTATCTTTTAAAAGAGCTTTACGGGGTTTGAGAGACTCTGTTGCCTGATTCCATGTGGTTTTTCTTTACCTGGTGCCCATTAATACCGAAATTTTTGTGTTAAATAAGTAGTTCTTGAATCTTTATAAGAGCTTTACGGGGTTTGAGAGACTCGGTTGCCTGATTCCCTGTGGTTTCTCTTTACTTGGTGCCCATTAAAAACGAGATTTTTGTGTTAAATAAGTAGTTCTTGTATCTTTTAAAAGAGCTTTACGGGGTTTGAGAGACTCTGTTGCCTGATTCCATGTGGTTTTTCTTTACCTGGTGCCCATTAATAACGAAATTTTTGTGTTAAGTAAGTAGTTCTTGTATCTTTTAAAAGAGCTTTACGGGGTTTGAGAAGCTCTATTGCCTGATTGCGTGTGGTTTTTCTTGTCTTGGTATCCACTCAAGACGAAAATGTTTTGTTAAATAAGTATTTCTTCTATCTTTTAAAAGAGCTTGAAGGGGTTGTACAGAGTTTGTTGCCTGATTCTTCGTGATATTTCTTTACCTGGTGCACATTAATAACAAAACTTTTGAGTTAAATAAGCAGTTCTTTTATATTTTAAAAGAGCTTAACGGAGTTTGAAAGACTCTGTTGCCTGATTCCATGTGGTTATTCTTTACCTGGTGCCCATTAATAACGAAATTTTTGTGTTAAATAAGTAGTTCTTGTATCTTTTAAAAGAGACTCTGTTGCCTGATTCCGTGTGGTTTTTCTTTACCTGGTGCCCATTAATAACGAAATTTTTGTGTTAAATAAGTAGTTCTTGTATCTTTTAAAAGAGACTCTGTTGCCTGATTCCGTGTGGTTTTTCTTTACCTGGTGTCCATTAATAACGAAATTTTTGTGTTAAATAAGTAGTTCTTGTATTTTTTAAAAGCGCTTTACGGGGTTTGAGAGACTCGGTTGCCTGATTCCGTGTGGTTTTTCTTTACTTGGTGCCCATTAAAAACGAAATTTTTGTGTTAAATAAGTAGTTCTTGTATCTTTTAAAAGAGACTATGTTGCCTGATTCCGTGTGGTTTTTCTTTACCTGGTGTCCATTAATAACGAAATTTTTGTGTTAAATAAGTAGTTCTTGTATCTTTTAAAAGAGCTTTACGGGGTTTGAGAGACTCTGTTTCCTGATTCCATGTGGTTTTTCTTTACTTGGTGCCCATTAATAACAAAATTTTTGTGTTAAAGTAGTTCTTGTATATTTTAAAAGAGCTTTACGGGGTTTGAGAGACTCTGTTCCCTGATTCCGTGTGGTTTTTCTTTAATTGGTGCCCATTAAAAACGAAATTTTTGTGTTAAATAATTAGTTCTTGTATCTTTTAAAAGAGCTTTACGGGGTTTGAGAGACTTGGTTGCCTGATTCAGTGTGGTTTTTATTTACTTTGTGACTATTAAAAACGAAATTTTTGTTTTAAATAAGTATTTCTTGTATCCTTTAAAAGAGCTTTACGGGGTTTGAGAGACTCTGTTGCCTGATTCCGTGTGGTTTTTCTTTTACTTTGTGCCCATTAAAAACGAAATTTTTTTCTTAAATAAGTAGTTCTTTTATCTTTTAAAAGAGCTTTACGGTGTTTGAGAGACTCTGTTGCCTGATTCCATGTGGTTTTTCTTTACCTGGTGCCCATTAATAACGAAATTTTTGTGTTAAATAAGTAGTTCTTGTATCTTTTAAAAGAGCTTTACGGGGTTTGAGAGACTCGGTTGCCTGATTCCGTGTGGTTTTTCTTTACGGGGTGCCCATTGAAAACGAAATTTTTGTGTTAAATAAGTAGTTCTTGTATCTTTTAAAAGAGCTTTACGGGGTTTGAGAAGCTCTATTGCCTGATTCCGTGTGGTTTTTCTTTACTTGGTGCCCATTAAAAACGAAATTTTTGTGTTAAATAAGTAGTTCTTGTATCTTTTAAAAGAGCTTTAAGGGGTTTGAGAGACTTGGTTGTCTGATTCCGTGTGGTTTTTCTTTACTTGGTGCCCATTAAAAACGAAATTTTTGTGTTAAATTAGTATTTGTTGTATCTTTTAAAAGAGCTTTACGGAGTTTGAGAGACTCGGTTGCCTGATTCCGTGTGGTTTTTCTTTACTTGGTGTCCATTAATAACGAAATTTTTGTGTTAAATAAGTAGTTCTTGTATCTTTTAAAAGAGACTCTGTTGCCTGATTCCGTGTGGTTTTTCTTTACCTGGTGCCCATTAAAAACTAAACTTTTGTGTTAAATAAGTAGTTTTTGTATCTTTTAAAAGATCTTGACGGGGATTTAGAGACTTGGTTGCCTCATTCCGTGTGGTTTTTCTTTACTTGGTGCCCATTAATAGTAAAATTTTTGTCTTAAATAAGAGGTTTTTGTATGTTTTAAAAGATACTCTGTTGCCTGATTCCGTGTGGTTTTTCTTTACCTGGTGTCCATTAATAACGAAATTTTTGTGTTAAATAAGTAGTTCTTGTATCTTTTAAAAGAGCTTTACGGGGTTTGAGAGACTCTGTTGCCTGATTCCATGTGGTTTTTCTTTACTTGGTGCCCATTAATAACGAAATTTTTGTGTTAAAGTAGTTCTTGTATATTTTAAAAGAGCTTTACGGGGTTTGAGACACTCTGTTGCCTGATTCCGTGTGGTTTTTCTTTACTTGGTGCCCATCAAAAACGAAGTTTTTCTTGTTAAATAAATAATTCTTGCATCTTTTGAAAGAGCTTTACGGGGTTTGAGAGACTGTGTTGCTTGACTCCGTGTGCTTTTTGCTTTACTTGGTGCTCAATAAAAAAGCGAAAATTTTTTTAAAATAAATAATTCTTGTATATTTCAAAAGAGCTTTACGGGATTTGAGTGACTCGGTTGCCTGATTCCGTGTGGTTTTTCTTTACTTGGTGCCCATTAAAAACGAAATTTTTGTGTTAAATAAGTAGTTCTTGTATCTTTTAAAAGAGACTCTGTTGCCTGATTCCGTGTGGTTTTTCTTTACCTGGTGTCCATTAATAACGAAATTTTTGTTTTAAATAAGTAGTTCTTGAGTCTTTTAAAAGAGCTTTACGGGGTTTGAGAGACTCGGTTGCCTGATTCCGTGTGGTTTGTCTTTACGTGGTACTCATCAAAATTGAAATTTTTGGGTTAAAGAATTACGATCTGTACCCGTTAATAGAGCTTGTTGTTTTTATAGAGACTTTGCTTCCTGTTTCGTTGTTGAGTTTCAATACTTGGTATACAATAAAACCGAAATTTTTGAGTTAAATAAATAGTTATAGTATCTTTTAAAAGAGACTCTGTTGCCTGATTCCGTTTGGTTTTTCTTTACCTGGTGTCCATTAAAAACGAAATTTTTGTGTTAAATAAGTAGTTCTTGTATCTTTTAAAAGAGCTTTACGGGGTTTGAGAGACTCGGTTGCCTGATTCCGTGTGGTTTTTCTTTACTTGGTGCCCATTAAAAACGAAATTCTTTTGTTAAATAAGTAGTTCTAGTATCTTTTAAAAGAGATTTACGGGGTTTGAGACACTCTGTTGGCTGATTTCATGAGGTTATTCTTTACATGGTGCACATTTAAAACGAAATTTTTGGTTGAAATAAGTAGTTATTGTATCTTATAAAAGAGCTTTACAGGATTTGAGAGACTCTGTTGCCTGATTCCGTGTGGTTTTTCTTTACTTGGTGCCCATTAAAAACGAAATTTTTGTCTTAAATAAGTAGTTCTTGTATCTTTTAAAAGAGCTTTACGGGGTTTGAGCGACTCGGTTGCCTAATTCCATGTGGTTTTTCTTTACTTGGTGCCCATTAAAAACGAATTCCATACTTAGGATCACTTAAAACAAATATACATCAAAGAAGACTGTACTCTTATATTAAAATTTACCTTTAGATGGATTTTTTTTTGTATTTTGCTCTAATTAGTAACATGTAATATACCGTGATATATATGATAATAACTAATTTTTTCATTTCTAACTTTATCATGATTCAAATTGACACTAAAAATGAAACTACCTACTCCCCAAAGCTTTTAAATCTTAACAACCATTTAAGGCCTTTCCTTTTCTTTAAAATCCTCCACCTTTATCAATGAGATCAATAGTACGTAGCCGTCACGCAGTCAAAAACAGTCAAAAAGTAATTAATAACAAATTGATCTTAGAAACTTCAGAAGGGGGCAATATCTTACAACATGCGTACATGGGTATAGCCGTGGGGGTTACAGGGGAGAAAAATTTTCACTAAATATTTACAAAATACGTCGTGGAATGTAGGGGTGGTAGCATAAAGGTTTGTTTGTTGCCGTATATACACCTCTTCTCTGATAAAATTCTGGTGACACCCTTGCACCCACCACTGTAAAATAGTTGATGTTTGGTCATAATTCAAAGAACAAAGTAAATATTGGCAAGGAAAAACGATCAAGCAATGTCGCTATGTGAATCCTGATTGAAAATCTCTCTAAAAAAAAGGCTTTCCCTTCACTGTCTGTTGCCTGTTTTCAATGCTTGTTGAAATTATTTCACTTTTACAAAAATAATCTTTTAAAAAGAAGTCTATTTATACAAAAAAAAAGCAAAAAATAAAAAAAGACAGGTTAAAAACTAAGCTTGGGTTTACTTTAAACTCAGCACTTCACCTCTTAAACAGGAAAGTAATATTTAAATTAAACAAAGTTACTCTATTGGTCGTTTCCTCTGTGATTGGTGGAACGACAGACCCTCTTCTGCGAGCATTTTGAAAGTGAGATTAAACCATCATTTCGGCGTGTTTGCAATATTGCATAAGCAAAAAAAAAAATAATAATAAAAAATAACTAAAGCGAAGAACTTGGAGTCTTAACAAGGAAATAAAGTCCTAATAGTTTTATGAACAAAAGGGAGCTGCAGTAATTTTACATTTTAGAAGAAACAGTACCATGTCCTGGTACTCCATGTCCAATCAAATATCTCTCCTACCTAGAAAAAAAATAACTCCCAAGAACAAACTTCTACTCAGTCTAGTTTGTACCGGAATAAAAGAATGCAAATTACTTTCAGTCCATCCCTAGCCATTCATAAGCATACATATAATTAGTAATATAATTGTTCATTAGATATCCATTAAGAGTGAAACAAGGAAAAAATCCGTTATTATATACCATGTTCAAAGCAAAAATTAAGAGAAATCAACCACACACCTTTAAAACCAATCATTCAATAGCAGAGGCAATGAGTTCACTAATTTCTGTAGAGGATGATCGTAAAACAAGTTTAATAGCAATTCCTTCTTCTGAGAGACCCATCCGGCCAATAGCAAGCACATTATATCCTCCCCGAAACAGGCCAGACAGCATAACTGTGTGGGTGGTTTTTCCACTAGGCACGGAGTCACTGTCCATGCACGGCTTTAGGCCAAGGTGATTTGCCACTTTCCACACAGCCTCCTTAAGCGTTGGCTCTTGGAGTAAAAAAGTCTCAGCAATTTCGCAGCCTTCTCCCAACTCTTCCCATAATTCATTAAAATTCCATTGCTCAACCTTCTTACAGTGATCAGACACTTCAATCTCAACATCACTGATTGGGTAATCATCCAGAACGACGCAATTCGGGTTACCACTTATGTCTTCCTTGAGTAAATACAATAATTTGGCTGGGAAAGAGCCAACCAACCCACTCAATGATTCTAGAAATGCCAAACTAACATACATTCTACCTTCTACATTATATTCAAGGATTGGGCATGGAATTGACGCATCTACTTCAAACTCGTCAGAGACTTCAAGTTCAACGGATACATTTTCAAGGATTTGATTATCCATCGTGTTAACACAAATAAATTCTAAAACAATATGATGATTGAAAACATGCTTAATAAGCTTTACGTAACGCTCCATATCACTATCAGAAAGTATGATTGGATCTGACATCTTAAAAAGGGGTCCATAAGCGGCAAATTCGGGGAAATTTGGAAGAAATTTAAAGCTTTCCTGTGGCAAGTCAGGCTGAACTTGTTTTGGTCTAGCAGCTAAAATCGGTTCAATACTAGGAGGTCGAATTTTGAAGTTTTCTGAAGTTTTCTGTGGAATAGATTTTGCTATCTCTACATTCTTCGTGACCAACTTTTGCGCCATTAATAGTTCGCTTAATTCTTCTGAAATTTTTGGTTTTGAATTAACTCAAAATAATTTTTTTTTCACTTAACCTATTTTGGGGAAGGCTATTATCTCCTATGATATATTTTAAAGGGTTTTCCTGTAATAGCTTAGCGAATATAGGCCTAATCACTTTTTTTTATGTCTGTATCTCTCCAATGATTAAATTTAAGCTTCAAAGTTTGTAGACTAACTAGTTGGCGTGTCTTCCTCCAAATTTCCGACCGCGCCATAGGTAGCGATATAAAAAATAGACTGGCCTTAATTGCGGTAATAAAGATTGACCGCGTCAATGTAATATTATGCTTTAAAGCTGTGAACTTACATCTTATAAGTTCTCCGACAGCGCCACTTATAGCGCTAAGGACTGCGCCATTTGTAATATTATTCTTTAAAGTTGTGGCGATTAAGATGCGCCAAATGTGGCAATGAAGCCCGGGGTCACAAATGTAATATTATGATTTAAAGCAGTGTACCGATCGCGCAACTCACTGAAATCGAGAAAATAAAATGCGTAGCGATAGTAGGTTAGGAATTCCCTAATTATTAATCCGGGGGCATAACCTCGCTTCCTCGAGTTATCTCTTTGTCAATTACCTCTAATGTTACCGCTGGAGGCATACGAACTAATTACCTGCCGTGCGACTAGATACAGATATATAAGATAAAATAAACACAAATAGAAAAGCAATAGTTTTATTGAGACTTACATGTAGGCTTACAACAGTGCTTCACTTCAAATGACGACAACAAAGGCAAGGATTAAATTGGCTCTCAAAAATAATGATGATGGCAATAGAGACAATCCATAATTGAATCGAAAAACAGTTTTTTTCACTATATCACACAAATACAGCTTCTGCGCTCTACTAGCTTTTCACGATTGGCCCATGTCCTGTGGAGGGGGGCGCTATTTTGTAATTATGTTCGCTAACTCACTACATTATGCGAACTATCTATCCAATGATGTTTTTTAAATATTTCGATGATTTAAACGTTCACACTGCTCTTATAATTTAAACTTCCTGAGAAACATTGTGTATAGCTTCTTTTTTATTACCAAATATCTTAGCGAAATTCAAAACTGAATACCGTCGTTGTTTGGCTGAGGCTAAAATGCAATTTCTCTTTTTGCTGATTAAGAACTTTTCTTTTTTTGAAACTAGATTTAAACTTAATTAGAGAAAGTCGGAATTATCTTTAGAAACAAAAAGATTTTATTTTTTTTGTATTTTGAATATATCACATTTTACTCACGGTACAAAACTTTGTGGAACATGCGTTTTCCTGCATGAAACACCAAAATATAATAAAATGTCAAGTTTCGGAGGGTTCCACTACTCGCAAGCAAGCGCCATTGGTATTTTTGAATCCGCATGGTCAATTTAGGGGGTGGAGGGTATGCTAATTCTCGTAGCAGCCGCTTTCCGTCGTGGTATTGTTCACATTTTCAACACCTGGCGTCCGTACTATCATATAATCTACCAAGCATACAACTACCCCAGATCAGTATCAATAAATGAATGAAACCCAAAACGGACAAAAATTAAAATAAACATTAGAGTCAAACTCAAAACGAGCATAAATTAATGTGAGTAGGGTTCAAAACCCCTATGCTTTCTAAAAGCCAGAATATAATTTGTACTTTACTGAAAAAATATTCAAATGAGTTTATTGAAAAAAAAATGTGCATTTTCAATTTAATGTACATATGCTGGTATTTATTCCCTAAAATCTTAACTAATTTTTGATTTCTTAAAGTTACAAAAGTGAAAACATTTCAAAGAATTGTTTTCAGTAAAGCGCCAATGACGCAGTAGGTCTTAGGCTTCTGCAGTGATACAATGCATTATTCTTGACATTATTCTTGACTTGATTATCCTTGACTTTAAAAAACGGATCTAGAACTTTCAATTTAATTCGAATGAGACTTTTTTCAAAGTCTATACGATTACCTCTTTGATAAAAAAACCTTATATATGAACAATAGACAGCTTGCATAACTTGTGGACAACGATTGACAACAATGAATGGATTGAAAAATAGCTCCAATAAGGGGGGGGGGGTTTAGACCATTTCACTTGCTGACACAAAGGGATCACGACTGTTTGGAATTGACCTTAATAGGATTTTATGTGCCAAAGCAATTTTGCATCTATCACAGAGTATGTATTTTAACCTTATAATTGGATAATTATAATAGATTTCCTATGTGTTCTCCCCATAAAAAATCCCCTCCCATAAGTTATAAACCCCCATTTAATAAGTTATGCCCCAGGGCATAACTTACAACAACGACCACTGGGCCCTGGTGGGCTGTGTCGACGCCGGAGTTTTTTGTTATCAGAACTTTGAACTATTTTAACAAAATGTCTATCACAAAATTTTTATCTGATGGATTTAGGGTGTGGAGGAGGGTAGTTGCCCTTCAATCTCTTTTGACGCTTCTTCTTTGAATCCGTGATGCTTCTTCTGGCAGATACTATAAAATTTCATTTTTATAGATAGAAGCTTGGAACCTCTACAGTTGGGTTCTCTGATACGCTGAATGTGATGGCGTGATTTCCACGAAAAGTTTTTGACTTTTATGGGGTGTTTTTCACCTTTTCCGATAATTCGACAAATTTTCTCAGGCCCACTAATGGGTACACTATACTTAAAAAATATCATTTATTTGGAATCAGCACAATAAGCTAATTTTTTGGTACATCTATCGATATCAAAATTGATTCAGGATCATCAAGAATCTAATTTTGTTCTTTTGCTAACTTCTCATTTTCAGTTAGTAATACTTTATAAATAGATAGCTTTTTGCCTGACTATTAGAAGCCGGAAGCGATTGTTAACTAGAAAAGGTGCCTACTTGCCTATTATCTTGACTGTAGCGTAAAAGCAAGGAGAAATAAAATCGTTTATAGATGAAAGAATGCAAACTTATAAAGAATTTCATGAGTATATGCAAATAATAATAGTAGTTTTAATACTGATTTGGTGATAAATGGCATTTTTTTTTTTTTTTACAAAGATATGTATCCAGTGGGGAAATATTCTATTTTATGTCATAAATTTGTAAAATATGTCCCTTTTATGTCCCTAATTTCTAAAATATGTCCTTTTTTGCCCTAATAAATCATTGTGTCCCGGCACACAGGAATATGTCCATTGGACATAAAATATGTCCAGTTGGCAACTCTGCTCTTAATGTAGACTGATTTAGAAAGAAATTATGTAGAAGATCAAAATTCGCACAGAATTTCCATCCACATAAACAATAATACTTCTTTTCCTCTAACCAAAATTATGTTGTAGTAATGTTAACAAGGACTTCTTACCGAAATTACTATTCATCGCCATTTTTTTTAGTATATTCCAATTTAATCCCAAATTGAAAATTTAAACGTTGGACGGTACTCATGCAAGCACACTTATTGATTTATACATTTTAAAAGCAAATAAACAGGGATTTAAGGAACAGTTACCTCAGATTATATCTTGGTTAGATATAATTTGAATTTTATTCATTTTGCGTTAGATTCAGGATTAATTCCGGCTGCTATATTCCGGGATATTCGTAAGGCTTTCGACTCCTTAACCCATGAAATTCTTCTATCGAAGATGTCTCATTTTGGCACAAGGAGAAATGTATTTTTTGATTTCAGTCTTATTTGATCTCCTTTTTCCGGTCACCCTCAAAAGTGAATTTTGGTGTCCCTCAGGGATCAGTCCTTTGCTATATTTGATTAATGTAAATGATCTTAATTGTTTTGTAAAAAAGCAGAAACTTATTAGTTGCTGTAGACTTTGTCATCCTAAGCCTTCTCTTGCCCATAGTGGCAACTATAGTTCACCTTCTTCTGATGTCCTTGTTTGTTTTGCTGATTACAGCACACTTGGCACTTCGGGAAACTGCGAATCAGAGCTTCGATTAAATTTGGAAAATCGGTTTAGCAGCTAAAATCGGTTCAATACTAGGAGGTCGAATTTTGAAGTTTTCTGAAGTTTTCTGTGGAATAGATTTTGCTATCTCTACATTCTTCGCGACCAACTTTTGCGCCATTAATAGTTCGCTTAATTCTTCTGACATTTTTGGTTTTGAATTAACTCAAAATAAATTTTTTTTCACTTAACCTATTTTGGGGAAGGCTATTATCTCCTATGAGATATTTTAAAGGGTTTTCCTGTAATAGCTTAGCGATTATAGGCCTAATCACTTTTTTTTTATGTCTGTATCTCTCCAATGATTAAATTTAAGCTTCAAAGTTTGTAGACTAACTAGTTCGCGTGTCTTCCTCCAATTTTCCGACCGCGCCATATGTAGCGATAAAAAATAAACTGGCCTTAATTGTGGAAATAAAGATTGACCGCGTCAATGTAATGTTATGCTTTAAAGCTGTGAACTTACACATTATAAGTTCTCCGACAGCGCCACGTATAGCGCTAAAGACTGCACCATATGTAATATTATTCTTTAAAGCTGTGGCGATTAAGATGCGCCAAATGTGGCAATGAAGTCTGGGGCCACAAATGTAATATTATGATTTAAAGCAGTGTACCGATCGCGCAACTCACTGAAATCGAGAAAATAAAATGCGTAGCGATAGTAGGTTAGGAATTCCCTAATTATTAATCCGGGGGCATAACCTCGCTTCCTCGAGTTATCTCTTTGTCAATTACCTCTAATGTTACCGCTGGAGGCATACGAACTAATTACCTGCCGTGCGACTAGATACAGATATATAAGATAAAATAAACACAAATAGAAAAGCAATAGTTTTATTGAGACTTACATGTAGGCTTACAACAGTGCTTCACTTCAAATGACGACAACAAAGGCAAGGATTAAATTGGCTCTCAAAAATAATGATGATGGCAATAGAGACAATCCATAATTGAATCGAAAAACAGTTTTTTTCACTATATCACACAAATACAGCTTCTGCGCTCTACTAGCTTTTCACGATTGGCCCATGTCCTGTGGAGGGGGGCGCTATTTTGTAATTATGTTCGCTAACTCACTACATTATGCGAACTATCTATCCAATGATGTTTTTTAAATATTTCGATGATTTAAACGTTCACACTGCTCTTATAATTTAAACTTCCTGAGAAACATTGTGTATAGCTTCTTTTTTATTACCAAATATCTTAGCGAAATTCAAAACTGAATACCGTCGTTGTTTGGCTGAGGCTAAAATGCAATTTCTCTTTTTGCTGATTAAGAACTTTTCTTTTTTTGAAACTAGATTTAAACTTAATTAGAGGAAGTCGGCATTATCTTTAGAAAGAAAAAGATTTTGTTTTTTTTTGTATTTTAAATATATCATATTTTAATCACGGTACAAAACTTTGTGGAACATGCGTTTTCCTGCATGAAACACCAAAATATAATAAAATGTCAAGTTTCGGAGGGTTCCACTACTCGCAAGCAAGCGCCATTGGTATTTTTGAATCCGCATGGTCAATTTAGGGGTGGAGGGTATGCTAATTCTCGTAGCAGCCGCTTTCCGTCGTGGTATTGTTCACATTTTCAACACCTGGCGTCCGTACTATCATATAATCTACCAAGCATACAACTACCCCAGATCAGTATCAATAAATGAATGAAACCCAAAACGGACAAAAATTAAAATAAACATTAGAGTCAAACTCAAAACGAGCATAAATTAATGTGAGTAGGGTTCAAAACCCCTATGCTTTCTAAAAGCCAGAATATAATTTGTACTTTACTGAAAAAATATTCAAATGAGTTTATTGAAAAAAAAATGTGCATTTTCAATTTAATGTACATATGCTGGTATTTATTCCCTAAAATCTTAACTAATTTTTGATTTCTTAAAGTTACAAAAGTGAAAACATTTCAAAGAATTGTTTTCAGTAAAGCGCCAATGACGCAGTAGGTCTTAGGCTTCTGCAGTGATACAATGCATTATTCTTGACATTATTCTTGACTTGATTATCCTTGACTTTAAAAAACGGATCTAGAACTTTCAATTTAATTCGAATGAGACTTTTTTCAAAGTCTATACGATTACCTCTTTGATAAAAAAAAACCTTATATATGAACAATAGACAGCTTGCATAACTTGTGGACAACGATTGACAACAATGAATGGATTGAAAAATAGCTCCAATAAGGGGGTTCAGACCTTTTCACTTGCTGACCCAAAGGGATCACGACTGTTTGGAATTGACCTTAATAGGAATTTTTGTGCCAAAGCAATTTTGCATCTATCACAGAGTATGTATTTTAACCTTATAATTGGATAATTATAATAGATTTCCTATGTGTTCTCCCCATAAAAAACCCCCTCCCATAAGTTATAAACCCCCCATTTAATAAGTTATGCCCCAGGGCATAACTTACAACAACGACCACTGGGCCCTGGTGGGCTGTGTCGACGCCGGAGTTTTTTGTTATCAGAACTTTGAACTATTTTAACAAAATGTCTATCTCAAAATTTTTATCTGATAGATTTAGGGTGTGGAGGAGGGTAGTTGCCCTTCAATCTCTTTTGACTCTTAAAAAGTGAACAAGAACTTTCAATTTTCAATCAAATGAGCCCTCTTTAAAGTTTATACGAGCATCCCTTCCATAAGAAATAATATGAAGTATTCGGAGAATCCTTAAATCACAACTCTTGCTCTGAGGGCTTTGGGGGAGTTGTAATCCTCAAAGACCTAATTTCCAGAACTTAAAACTAAGTTTAGTAAAATGGCTGTCTTAAAAGTTTGATTGGATGTGTTTGGGGAAAAGGTGGGCGTGAGAGGGGGGTTAGTTGCCCTCAAATCACTTTTGACTATTACAAAAGGCACTAAACCTTAGGCAAAGGGCAAAAAACTGGACTTGGAAAAATTTAGGGCAAGATAATTTGGATCTAGCCACAAAATCACGCTCCCAAACAAATTTTCCAAATTTAACTGAAGCTCTGATTTGCTGTTTCCCGACGTGTCAAGTATACTGTAATTTGCAAAACAAATAAGCACATCACAAGAGGGCGAACTATAGTTGCCACTATGGGAAAGGGAAGGTATAGGATGACAAAGTCTGCAGCAATTAACAAGTTTCTGCGTTTTTACAAAATAATTAAGATCATTTACATTAATCAAATATAGCAAAGGACTGATCCCTGAGGGACACCAAAATTCACTTTTGAGGGTGACCGGAAAAAGGAGATCAAATAAGACTGAAATCAAAAAATACATTTCTCCTTGTGCCAAAATGAGACATCTTCGATAGAAGAATTTCATGGGTTAAGGAGTCGAAAGCCTTACGAATATCCCGGAATATAGCAGCCGGAATTAATCCTGAATCTAACGCAAAATGAATAAAATTCAAATTATATCTAACCAAGATATAATCTGAGGTAACTGTTCCTTAAATCCCTGTTTATTTGCTTTTAAAATGTATAAATCAATAAGTGTGCTTGCATGAGTACCGTCCAACGTTTAAATTTCGATTTTGGACAAAATTTGAATATACTTAAAAAATTGGCGATGAATAGTAATTTTGGTAAGAAGTCCTTGTTAATATTACTACAAAATAATTTTGGTTGGAAGAAAAGAAGTATTGTTGTTTGTATGGATGGAAATTCTGTGCGAATTTTGATCTTCTACATAATTTCTTTCTAAATCAGTCTACATTAAGAGCAGAGTTGCCAACTGGACATATTTTATGTCCAATGGACATATTCCTGTGTGCCGGGACACAATGATTTAATAGGGCAAAAAAGGACATATTTTAGAAATTAGGGACATAAAAGGGACATATTTTGCAAATTTATGACATAAAATAGAATATTTCCCCACTGGATACATATCTTTGTAAAAAAAAAAAAAAATTCCATTTATCACCAAATCAGTATTAAAACTACTATTATTATTTGCAAATACTCATGAAATTCTTTATAAGTTTGCATTCTTTCATCTATAAACGATTTTATTTCTCCTTGCTTTTACGCTACAGTCAAGATAATAGGCAAGTAGGCACCTTTTCTAGTTAACAATCGCTTCCGGCTTCTAATAGTCAGGCAAAAAGCTATCTATTTATAAAGTATTACTAACTGAAAATGAGAAGTTAGCAAAAGAACAAAATTAGATTCTTGATGATCCTGAATCAATTTTGATATCGATAGATGTACCAAAAAATTAGCTTATTGTGCTGATTCCAAATAAATGATATTTTTTAAGTATAGTGTACCCATTAGTGGGCCTGAGAAAATTTGTCGAATTATCGGAAAAGGTGAAAAACACCCCATAAAAGTCAAAAACTTTTCGTGGAAATCACGCCATCAGATTCAGCGTATCAGAGAACCCAACTGTAGAGGTTCCAAGCTTCTATCTATAAAAATGAAATTTTATAGTGTTTGCCAGAAGAAGCATCACGGATTCGTGTTTATTTGTTGTTGCTGGTTTTTCCAGGGGTGATCATATCGAACCAATGGTACAAGAATTTCTCAAGAGGACTCGTTCAAACGAAAATTAAAAGATCTAGTGTCCTTTTTAAGCGACCAAAAGATTGGAGGACAACTAGCCACCGTCCCACGCCCTTTTTTCCTGAAAGTCGTCTGATCAAAATTTTGAGATAGCCATTTTGTTCAGTATTGTTGAAAAGCACAATAGATATGTCTTAGGAGATGACATGACACCTCAGAACCACCAGAGGAAGGGCCGCAAGTTATGAAATTTGCCCATTGTTTACATATAATATTTTTTATTGGGAAGAATACCGACATTTTCCAAGGGAGGAAGGAGATCTTCTGGGAATGGATTTTATATGGGGAGAATTTCCCTTTGGGATGGAAGTTTCTGGGGGTGAACTTTTCAGGGGAAATTTTATATGGGGAAAATTTACCAGAATTTGTATACAGAATGTTTGTTATTTGTCTTTTTTCTCGTTGTTGATCCCATTGTACATGTAGACACTCTGAGGAAACTCTCAGGGGGAAGTTTTTAGCTGAGTTGAAGTTCTCTTGGGTTCTTTTTTTTGGGGAAGGGGATTCTCCACGGAAAAATTTCCATGGGGGAATTATCACCAGGAGAAATTCTCCCATGGACAATTTCTGGGGGATAAACTTTCCAAGGGAGGGGGGGGGTATTTTCCAAGCAGGGATATTCCCTAATGACCTTAAAAAGGATCAGAAACTAAATAAATACAAGTCTTTCTTCAAACAAAAGTATGGCGAAGAGTATTTTTCAGGCAAAATCGTAAGCAAAAATTTTATGGGAAGTATGCGCAGCATGGATGGAATTGTCCGGGGGTAGTTTCCCGGTGGAAGAAATTTACATGGGGGGAACTTTATATAGAAGAATTTTTCGTGGAGAAACTTTCCACAGAGGGAGTGGATATCCTGGGATTATCTGAAAAACGATCAGAAATAAATACAAACACCAGTTTTTTCTACCGAAAGTAAGGAGTGACATTAGAACTTAAAACGTACAGAAATTATTCCGTATATAACGGGGGCTACACCCTCTGAATACCCCCCTTTCTACACTAATGTTCGACCTTTTGTCCAATTTTTTCAGAACGATTCTTGAAACACAAGGGCCGTGCCACCCTTGGAATAAGCCCCTCCCTCCAACCTTGGTGGAGAAAGTGGAGCCACTCCCTCCATACACGTATTCTTTTCCTTAGATGCATCCAGCATAAATTTTGGGAAAGAAATTTTGTTAAAAATGGTCCAAAGAACATATAACAATGCCCTCAGCGTTTACTCAACCTATAAAAGCCCTGGGACATGGGTTGTAAGTTATGCCCCAGGGGCGTATAAGGTCTTATAGAATGGATAGTCGTATAAACTTCAGATGGGGCTCATTTGATTGAAGTTTAGTACCCTTTATAAGAGTCAAAAGTGATTTGAGGCACCCCCCCCCCGCGCCTATCAGTTCTGAAAAACAGCATCCAATCAGAATTTGTAGACATCTATTTTGTTCAGAATTGTTCAAAGGTCCAGTAATTATGCCTTTGGGGATGTCACCCCCCTGATTGAAGGGCAACCCAGCTTACCTAGTGCTCCGCTAGGTAACCGTAAACCTACTCTCATCAAGAAGGTTACTGACAACTTACCAGCTCTCATCAAACTACCCTCATCTTGTCTACTATCATAAAAGAACACTAAGCCGTGTGACCCCTAGACTTTTCCGGAGCCTGACGTTACCACCGTCATCATCATTTTCATTGCTGCTGTCTTCATTTCTGTCCTTTGGGATTATTATTGTCGTCCCTTCACTGAAATCCTTACTGTGTTACAAACAGAAAAAAGCCTATATGCTTTTTCTTAATTAGAATAATAAGAGAGACTTGGCTACAACCTACGATTATGACATCATTGATCAATCTTTACCATGAAATCATTATCTTATTTTATTTACTATGGGCTGGAAGTTTGTTCTTTACTGTTATACGATCATGACGTCATTGATCAATCTTTAACATGAAATATGCAATTTTTCGTAAAAAACATTGATGCTATTTTAAAATAGGTTGTTTTAATTACAAAAAATTTTTAACCCCATAAATGTTCTTTAAAATGAACCTTTGAACAATTCTCTACGATGTTCCAGTGCCAAGTTATATACGGAACAAAAAAAGAAAAAAAAAAATGCTGTTTAGGCAGAATGCTGTAGTAGCTGCCACTTTTCTTGATTTCAAGCCAATATATTTCTCTCGCTTTTCAAGCCAAGGGACAGTGAGTTTCCTATATAGGGGTTTTGGACAAGGTAGTTCTTATGGTATACTTTTGTTTTGATCTGACTCTTTTCTTAGGACTTATGGGTTTTTATATTTCTTAACATTGGACATGATCGTCTCTTCTAGGTTGCTAGCTACCGCTGCTACCCGGATTACTATACCTTTGTTTGTTCTTTACTAGGTTTCAGCTATCTCTACAACCATGATACCTATGAAACTTATATAATCCCCAGTTTTAATGAACTAGATCGAGCTTTTATGTATTTATTCGAGCTTTTATTTATTTCTATATTTTAATTACTATAGGCTAGAGTTCGTTCTTTATTATAACCCATGGAAAAAGAAAAACAAACAAATAAACACGCATTCGTGATCTTTCTTCTGACAAAAATAAAAAATTCCACATTTTCGCAGATATGAGCTTAAAACCTTTACAGAAAGGTTGTCTGATACGCTGAATCTGATGGTATGATTTTCATTAAGATTCTCAGGCGTGTAAAGTTTGATAATTTTCTGAGGCTCATAAAATATGATGGGTAGGAGTAAACTTAACGAAACTTAAATATTTAAAATCAGCTTTAAAATCCGAGTCTTTTGATGTATCTATTGGTATCAAACTTGGTATCAAAAGTTTGATTACTATTGAGCCGGGTTGCTCTTACTATACAGTTCTTTACCCCGAACTGTTCGATAACAAACAGGAAAAAGTCTATGGCTTTTTCTTAATTAGAATAGTAAGAGATGTCCTGGGTACAACTTAGATTATGGCGTCATTGATTAATCTTGTATATGGAAAATGCAATTTTTCGTACAAAAGTTTAATTACTGAAAATTCTTAACCACATCAATTTCATTTAAAATGAGTCATTGAAAACCTCTCTACTATATTCGAGTGCCAAGCTATCTGTGGAAAAGAAAAGAGAAAAAAAATACCGTTTATGGAGAATATCGTAGTAGCTGCCACATTTTTTTTTATTTTCAAGCCAATGTATTTCTCTTGTTATTCAAGCCAAGGGACAGTAACTTTCTCCTATAAAGGAGTATCGGACAAGTCGGTTCTAAGGGTGTTCTTTTGTTCTGATCTGACTATTTTTCGGAGTCGTGAGTTATTATATTTCTTAGCATTGGACATGATTGTCTCTTAATAGTTTTTAGCTACAGCTGCAACCCGGATTGCTAACTACCGTTGTAACTCGGATTTCAATTTTGTCTCAAAATGTATAATAAATCCTAATATGTAGAAGTTGGTAGCACAGTAAGTAGAGCGTAGGTATCTTAATCCTGAGGTCGTAAGTTCAAGCCTCATCCGGGACAACATTTTAAAATTAATTTCAAATAGATGATGATGGTTTCTTGGAGAGGAACGTTTTATTACTAACTTTTTGTCTCCTCATGGGTTTTACTATACGTTCTTTACTTTAAACCATATCGATCCTTTATGCATTACAAACAGGATTATTTCTGTTTGTAATTATTCCAAGATTTTTCCAGGATACTAGACGATAATTCCAATGATCGTCTTTCAATCTAATAAGTTGCTAGAGTTCGTTCTTTACTATAAATCAATTTTCTTGATTTTCAAGCCAATATATTTCCCTTGCTGTTCAAGCCAAATGACAGAAAGTTTCCTATACAGGGGTTTCGGACAAGGCGGTTCTAACGGTGTACTTTTTGTTTTGACCTGACTGCTTTTTCAGGAGCTATGAGTTTTTTTATTTCTTAACATTGGACGTGATCGTCTCTTAATAGGTTGCTAGCTACCGCTGCAACCCGGATGGTGTTAACCACCAGTCTCTTCGAAGGCGTGGGTTCAAATCTTACCGCTGGTATACGATTATGATTTATGTACAAAAATCAAATATCTTTGAAAAGACTGCAGTATGAAAAGACATCAAAAATGTAGTTTTTAATTGAAAAAAATTTTCTCTCTTAGAAATAATTTATTTTAGTTACAAAAGATTTTTAACCCAATTAATTTCCTTTAAAATGAGCCATTGAACAACATTCTAAGATGTTCCAGTGCGAAACTATCTGTGGAAAAGAAGAAAGAAAAAAAAATATCCCGTTTAGTCAGAATCTTGTAGTAGCTGTCACTTTTCTTGATTTTCAAGCCAATATATTTCCCTTGCTGTTCAAGCCAAGGGACAGAAAGTTTCCTATACAGGGGTTTCGCACAAGGCGGTTCTAATGGTGTACTTTTTGTTTTGATCTGACTCCTTTTTTAGGAACTATGAGTTTTTATATTTCTTAACATTGGACGTGATCGTCTCTTACTAGGTTACTAGCTACCGTTGCAACCCGGACTACCCCTGGAACCACCATATATCAGTTACTTTGGGTGAAAGATCGTTCTTTACTGTAATTACTATCGCCTAGAGTTAGTTCTTTATATCGTAACAATTTGTTTTATAATAATAATTAATTTAGGTAATTACAAAAGGTTTCTATATAAAGCAGTTTCCTTTAAAATGAGCAACTACACAGCTCTTAATTATGACCACAAACTGTTTGATTTAATACTTAAGTTACTATGGGTTCAGTTCGTTCCTTATTGTAGCTAACTAATTCCAATGTATGCAATTGTTTGTTATTCCAATGATCGTCTTTTAATGTAAACTTGTTTGAGTCATAAACTAGGAAAGAGACTCCAGGTTACAGCTGCTGCTGCAACCCGGTTACCGCTGCAATCTGGATATATCAGTTACTATGGGTGAGAGATCGTTCTTTACTGTAAATTAAATAAAAAAAACAAGTTTTTTAAACTGAAAGTAAGGAGCGACATTAAAACTTAAAACGAACATAAATTATTCCGTATATGAAAGGGACTGTCCTCTCCTCAACGCCTCGCTCTTTACGCTAAAGCTTGACTCTGTCTCACAACTTTATTTTTTAAAACAATAAAAAACTTTAGCGTAAAGAGCGAGGCGTTGAGGAGAGGACAGCCCCTTTCGTATACGGAATAATTTCTGTTCGTTTTAAGTTTTAATGTCGCTCCTTACTTTCAGTTTAAAAAACTTGTTTTTTTTATTTAATTTCTGATCGTTTTTTAGTTAATGCAGCTTTTATTTTGGCTCGCCGTCATTGAATAAGTAAACAAAATTTGCATAAAAATTTTACTTTTCTTTTGCTAAATGGCTGTCTCTAAATTTGATTCTGACATACGTTATAATTTCTGTTCGTTTTAAGTTCTAATATTCCTTCTTACATTTCAGTTGGAAAAAAACTTGGTTTTTTTTTATTTAATTTCTGATCGTTTTTTAAATAATGCTTGGAAATCCGGCGCCCCCTTCATAGAAATGTCCCTTACCCCAAAGAAACATCCTCCACTGAAATATTCTCCAGAGTAACTCCCTCCTCTAGCCCCCCCTCCAGAAAAATCCTTCCTGAAAATGGTTGTATACTTCCCAATAACCAATAAATAATGCTGGCAAGTCCGGCGCCCCCTTCATGGCGATTTCCCTTCCCCCATGAAAACTTCCTTCATGAACAGATCCTCCAACATAACTCCCGAGCCCCCCTTACCCCCCCCAAGCACAAAAAAAAACCTCCTGAAAACTTCTGTATACTTCCGAATAACCAATACTATATGTTAACATTGGGTAAAGTTCATATCTTTTAGCCCTCCCTCTGGGCACTTCGGGGGATTAAGTCATCCCAAAAGACATATTTATCATATTTTCGATCATGCTGAACAAAATGGCTATCTCAAAATTTTGATCAGGTGACTTTGGTAA
The DNA here is from genome assembly GCF_049724085.1 of Artemia sp. Qi Xiang Cuo. Classification (NCBI taxonomy): domain Eukaryota; kingdom Metazoa; phylum Arthropoda; class Branchiopoda; order Anostraca; family Artemiidae; genus Artemia; species Artemia sp. Qi Xiang Cuo. The sequence goes on along the minus strand of NC_142802.1, from coordinate 65,181,804 downwards.
AAAAATAAGCGTGGGAGGGGGCCTAGTTGCCCTCCATTTTTTTTGGTCACTTAAAAAGGACACTAGAACTTTTAATTTCCGTTCTAAAGAGCCCTCCCGCGATATTCTAGGACCACTGGGTCGATACGATCACCCCTGGGAAAAAAAACAAAAAAACAAAAAAAAAAACAAAAAAACAAATAAACACGCATCCGTGATCTTTCTTCTGGCAAAAAAAGCAAAATTCCACATTTTTGTAGATAGGAGCTTGAAACCTCTACAATAGGGGTCTCTGATACGCTGACTCTGATGGTGTGATTTTCATTAAGGGTCTCTAACGTTTAAGGGGTCTTTCCCCCTTTTTTCTAAAATCAGCCAAATTTTCTCAGGCGCGTAACTGTTGATGGGTAGCTCTAAACTTGATGAAAGTTATATATTTGAAATCAGCATTGAAATTTGATTCTTTTGATGTATCTATTGGTATCAAAAACCCGTTTTCTAGAGTTTCGGTTACCATTGAGCCGGGTCGCTCCTTACTTACAGTTCGTTACCACGAACTGTTTGAAAATTCAAATATCTTTGAAAAGACTGCAGTATGAAAATACATCAAAAATGCAATTTTTTGACAAAATTGATTCTACTTTAAAAAGTATATTATTTTTAATTACAAAATCGACTATATGTTGCAATTTACTTTAAAATGAGCTATTATACAGCTCTCTATGATTTTCCAGTGCCCAGCTAGTTGAGGAGGAAAATCAAGCGGAAAGAAAAAAATATCCCGTTTAGGCAGAATGTTGTAGTAGCTGCCATTTTTCTTGATTTTCAAGCCAATATATTTTCTTTGTTATTCAAGCCAAGTGACAGAAAGTTAACTATAGGGAAGTTTCAGACAAGGTGGTTCTAATGGTGTAATTTTTGTTTTGATCTGACTCTTTTCTTAGGAGTTAGGGGTTTTTATATTTCTTAACATTGGATGTGATCGTCTCTTACTAGGTTGCTAGCTACCGCTGCAACCCGGATGATCTCTTTTAATTAGGTTCCTTGCTACTGCTGCAAACCGGAACTATTAAAAATATTTTATCTTTAATTACAGAAGGAACTAGATGTAGCAAGTTTTACTATCGAGACGAGTCGCTCTTACTATTCAACATATAGTTCGTTATCACGAACTGTTTGCTTTGATGTATCTATTGGTACCAAAATTTCGTTCTTTAGAGTTTCGGTTACTATTGATACAATCAAAATTTTGTTCTTTAGAGTGTCGGTTACTATTGAGACAAGTAGCTATTATTACTATAGATTTCATTACCATGAACTGTTTGATTGCTTCAAAATTCAAATATCTTTGAAAAGACTGCAGTATGAAAATACATCAAAAATGCAATTTTTTGATAAAATTGATTCTACTTTAAAAAGTATATTATTTTTAATTACAAAAGTGACTAGATGTTGCTATTTCCTTTAAAATGAGCAATTATACAGCTCTCTATGATTTTCCAGTGCCCAGCTAGTTGAGGAGGAAAATCAAGCGGAAAGATAAAATATCCCGTTTAGTCAGAATGTTGTAGTAGCTGCCATTTTTCTTGATTTTCAAGCCATTATATTTTCTTTTTTATTCAAGCCAAGGGACAGAAAGTTAACTATAGGGAAGTTTTAGACAAGGTGGTTCTAATGGTGTAATTTTTGTTTTGATCTGACTCTTTTCTTAGGAGTTAGGGGTTTTTATATTTCTTAACATTGGATGTGATCGTCTCTTACTAGGTTGCTAGCTACCGCTGCAACCCGGATAATTGATTACAAACAGGAAAAAGCCCACGGCCTTTTCTTCTTTGAAATAGTAAGAGACTAGCCTCAAACAATCAAGTAGCAAACTAAATCAAATGTATGTATTGGGTTTTTATTCCAATGACCGTCTTTTAGTGGAAAATTTTAATATATTGACCTTAAATATAATAACAGTACTAGCCTATACTATCCGGGTTGCAGCGGTAGCTAGCAACCTAGTAAGAGACGATCACCTCCAATGTTAAGAAATATAAAAACCCGTAGCTCCTAAAATAAGAGTCAGATCAAAACAAAAAGTACACCATTAGAACTGCCTTGTCCAAATCCTCCATAAAGGAAACTTACCGCCCTTTGGCTTGAATAACAAAGAAAATATATTGGCTTGAAAATCAAGAAAATAGACTTTTACCACGTTATTCTCCCCAAACGGGATATTTTTTTCTTTTTTTTTCTTTTTTCTTTTCCACAGATAGCTTGGCACTGGAACATCGTAAAGGGTTGTTCAATAGCGCATTTTAAAGGAAATTAATTGGGTTAAAAATCTATAGTAACTAAAATAAATTATTTCTAAAAGAGAATAAATTTTTCCACCAAAAACTGCATTTTTGATGCAGTGACGTCATAATTATTATATAAGAATTATAATAAAGATCGAACTCTTCCTTATACTAACTTGCATACGCAACTTCACTATAGTTAAGATTACAGTATTTATATTATGCATCATTATAAATTATAAAAGGTTCAAATGTTCGAATATAATAAAGATCGAACTCTTCCCAATACTAAATTGCATAGGCAATTTCACTATAGTTAAGATTACAGTATTTATATTATACATCATTATAAATTATAAAAGGTTCAAATGTTCGAAGATAATAGAGTTAAAAATTTTCCCACACCGGGAATCGAAACCGGGCCTGTTAAGTGAAAGTTAACTATCCTAGCCACTAGACCATATAGGACCATAAATAAGTATGATTTAAGAGCCATATGCATATTATTATTTCACCATACCAATTATAATAAGGCCAAAACAAAATCGTCGACTTGCAACCTTACTTTTGACACATTAGCTAAATCTTCATCAGACTTAAAAAATGTTTTGCTAGTTTTACATGAAATAACGAACCTTAGCCCATAGTAGCAGAAATAAGAATATCTAGGTTGCAGCGGTAGTCCGGGTTGCAGCGGTAGCTAGCAACCTAGTAAGAGACGATCACCTCCAATGTTAAGAAATATAAAACCCCAACTCCTAAAAAACCATTAGAAACACCTTGTCCGAAACCCCTATAAAGGAAACTTACCGCCCTTTGGCTTGAATAACAAAGAAAATATATTGGCTTGAAAATCAGGAAAATTGACATTTACCACGTTATTCTCCACAAACGGGATATTTTTTTCTTTCCGCTTTTTTTTCCTCCTGAACTAGCTGGGCACTGGAAAATCATAGAGAGCTGTATAATAGCTCGTTTTAAAGGAAATTGCTATATCTGGTGCCTTTTGTAATTAAAAATAAAATACTTTTTAAAGTAGAATCAATTTTGTCCAAAAAAATTGCATTTTTGATGTATTTATAATAAAGAGCGACCCCTTACCTATACTAAATTTGATAGACCCCTTAACTATAGTATAGGTTAGTAAAGTTTACATAAAGGACCGATAGATTTTGTCATGATCCGGGTTGCAGCGGTAGCTAGCAATCCGGGTTGCAGCGGTAGCTAGCAACCTAGTAAGAGAAGATCACGCCCCGTAGTGAAAACTAAAGTAACCCTTAACTCCTAAAAACAAATTCATATTGAAAAAAGAAGTACACTATTAGAATCGCCTTGTTCAAAACCTTTATATAGCAAACTTACCGTCCCTTGACTTGAATAACAAGGAAAATATATTGGCTTGAAAATAAAAAAAATTGACTTTAACCATGGTATTCTCCATATATGGCATCTTTTTTTCTTTACGTTTTTTTTTTACATTAAAAGACGATCATTTGAAGAACAAACCATTGCATACATTGGACTTAGTTTGCTACTTGATTGCTTGAGGTTCGTCTCTTACTATTTCAAAGAAGAAAAAGCCCTAGGCTTCTTCCTGTTTGTAATCATATAGCATAGAATGAACCCCAGTTGCAACTGATCCGAGTTGCAGCGGTTTACACTAAAGAACGAACTTCAGCCGATAGTAAATAAAATATGATTATAATTTATGACTCAAACAACTAATTTGTTTGCTTTGGTCTAATTATAGTAAAGAATGAACTCAAGCCTATAGTAATCATTAATCATAAATAGGGGCTTTGTAAGTTTCATCGGTTTCTTGGCTGTAGAGATGGCTGAATCCTAGTGAAGAACTCTCCATGCCACAAATTGGACTTATTTAGCTTCTCATTCTCTGAAGTTCGTCTCTTACTATTCCAAATAACAAAAAGCAATAGGCTTTTTCCTGTTTGTAATTGTTACATAATTATATTAAAGAACAAACTCTAGCCTATACTAACTTAAATGTTTATTATGTTTACTGAGTAACTTTCTGTGGATAATGCCGAAACCTAGTAAAGAACAATCTGGGTTGTTATAACAAAGAACGAACTCTAGCTTACTCTAACGGATATATTTAATATAAAGTACAGTAAAGAACGATCTCTTGCCAATAGTAACTGATATACGGTGGCTCCAGGGGTAGCTACAAGTACATAACAGGATCGATATGGTTCATCGTAAATGCGGAATATGTAAGTTTTATCAGATATAACTTCATGATCAAAATTGATCAATGACGTCATTATCATAGGTATTACCCAGATTGTCTCTTACTATTCCAATTAAGAAAAAGCCATAGGCTTTTTCCTGTTTGTAATTTCACAGTATCTCGATGTAGTGGTAGTCCGGGTTGTAGCGGTAGCAAGCAACCTAGTAAGAGACGATCCAGCTCAATAATAAAAAGTAAATTTTCCGGGTTGCAGTGGTAGCTAGCAACCTAGTAAGAGACGATCACGTCCAATGTTAAGAAATATAAAAACCCATAAATCCCAAAAAAAATCAGATCAAATCCGAGTTGCAGCAATAGCTAGCTACCTAGTAAGAGACGATCACTTTGAATGTTAAGAAATATAAAAACCCATAACTTCTAAAAAAAAAAGGTCAAATCAAAACAAAAAGTACACCATTAAAACCACCTTATTCGAAAACCCTGTATAGGAAACTATCTGTCCCTTGGCTTGAACAGCAAGGGAAATATATTGGCTTGAAAATCAAGAAAAGTGGCAGTTACTACAACATTCTGCCTAAACGGCATATTTTTTCTTTCTTTTTTTTTCTTTCTTTTTTCCCACAGATAGCTTGGCACTGGAACATCGTAGAGAGTTGTTCAATGGAACATTTTAAAGGAAATTAATTGGGTTAAAAATCTTTTGTTACTAAAATAAATTATTTCTAAGAGAGAATAAATTTTTCAATTAAAAATACATTAAAAGGCCAGGTCATAATAAAAGCTTTCAATTTGGGAGGTTCAAGGAGGCTTTGATAGTCTTATGATCTCAGGGTACTAGATGTTGCAACGTTCTTACGTATCTACAGTGGTTTAGAAAATTCGATCACCCCACAAATGGTTACCAAAAATATGCACAAATGTAACATTTGGAATATTATAACACTTTTTTCAAAGCTTTGAAGAAAAGCAAAAAAGGATAAATACCCCTAACTACACTTGAAAGCCATTTTAAAAAGAAACTCTTTGGAGATTTCCATAGAAATGACCATAGCAGAAGCTTTGAGCCTGGGTGGGGATCAAAGAGGAGTCAAAGTATTTTGACCACAGGTGACTTATTGTTGCGACTTTCTTAAATTTGGTAATTCTTGTGAGCATTTGGAAATCAAAGCTTAAACTCAATAACTGATACTAAGTGTCCTAACATTTTGCTTGGATTAAAAGTGACGAACTAGGATGAACATTTCAACATCTTCATGGAGCTACTTCAGTCTGCATATCATTTCATTTAATCACACTTAAAACGGATGAGCATTTCATTTTTTACCAAAGAAAATAGCTGGCACTTCATTTTTCTTCATAGCGAATAAAATATTAAGTGTTTTTTGTGCCACTGTAATTGAAGTGTTCTCATGTGAAGTATTCATCATGCATTTCTCCATTTGATAAATTTAGTCCTTTTAGATACAGTTTATAATTTGACTGATATTAGGTATTTATCAGTTTATAATTTGGAATGAAACCCCAAAAGAAAAAATGAATAATATCCAAAAGAGCAGCCAAAAGCGATAAAAAAGCAGCAGTTCAGCCTTAGCCTACATGACATATATTCTTTAAAGAAGGCAAAAAAGAACTTTAAAATGCATTTTTTTTAATTGTAATTAAAAACCAGTTTCTTAGGAACAAGAAGGCTTCTTAGGAATCCAAAAGAGCAAAAAAAAACAATCAATATAGTATTCGCCCATTTCAACTGTTTTAAAGGTGGCAAAACAGATTTAGGCAAAGGGCATTATGAAAACATTAAGCGCCTATGTCCAAAATTATATTAAATGATTTAACCCAGATAACTGGGAATTTTTGTGACATGGTATTTGAAATCGTATGTGCAGTAGTGCTTGATGAAAAAAACTACTAATTTTGACAATTTTATATGCTAAGAATACATAGCTAATAGAGACTTCAACTACTCGTATTATGCAGGGGTTCTGAAACGCCACAGTTATTCCGTTTCTACCAGATTGATACTTCTCTTGGTGAATAACGAAGAAGACTTGTTTCCAGCCAGAGACTTGTGAAGTCTTTAACTCACTAATAGTCTTAAATCTGTTGTAAGTTTAAGCTGTAATTTGAGAAAGGCTGATGAAAACATTAATGTTTGCGGTCAACATTGATCGCGCCGGCGGCACGCCGCCGACATCTTACCGGCGGCGCGCCGCTGGCGTCTTACTGGCGGCGCGGCGTGCTGTTTTTTGCCCCGCCGCCGCCGGTCTTCTCTCATCGGCGCGGCGCCGGGGTCTAGTATCAACGAGAGGTGTATTTCTTACCGAAAGTTTTGAAAGTCCGATTCTCACTAGAAGAGATCATCAAAATCACGATGATGAAACAGCTAAGAAATATAATTTTTTTCGAAATTAGCAATTTCCTTGTTGGCAATTGTCGACTGTGTCCAGCCTTTCTACTCTCCAACGCGGCTGGCTGGACGCAAAATATCTGATTACTGAATGTGCCTCTGTGAAAGTGAAAAACAAGATCAAAGGTTCTATGGGATCCCAAAAATTCAATATTTAATCCAGACATTGGGTTTTGTCTTCGCTAGATCCAGTCTTCGCCAGACTCCTTGAACAATTTTACTTTTAAAGATCTAGAAACAGATTAAGGCCAAATGGCTAATCCTCTGAGAAAACCAAGTTCAGATTTGGATTCAGCATGTGCGTCATATCTATTTTGACGATACCGATCGAAACGATCCTGCCTTCTGCCAATTTTCCGGTTTCGCCGAAACTCCGGAGCTACTTGTCTGGCGAAAAATTGAAGCTCAGAAACGAATTTAGCGTATCTCCTTACCCCTATTTCCAACATCTAGTCAACTTCAAATAAAACATATACGTGTAACAAATTATCCGGTTTCAGCCGGATTCCGGGCGAAATATATGTCCGGCTAAAAAACGATTGTCATATACGGTTTCAGCATGCCCTCTTATCCCGAAATCAAACTTCTTATCAACTTCAAATAAAACTTTTACTTTTCACAAACTTTCCGTTTTTGGCCAGATTCCGGGCGAATAACTTGTCCGGCGAGAAGATGGCTTTCATTGCCGTGTTCAGCATGTTTTCTTACCCCATAATCGACTATCTCATTAGCTGTTTAAAAATATTTTGTCTGTCCCTTAATTTGAATCCCCACCCCAAAGAGTAGGGCTGCAGAACCCATGTACGAACTCGACCTTTCCCTTGACCCAAAGGATCCTCCCACCGAGTTTCATCAAAATATCTCGTTCCCTTCGACAGTTATCGTGCTTAGGCTACAGACGGACAGACGGACAACTTCTGAATCGTCATAGGTATCCCTCCATTTACGTTTTGGAATCCCGACAAGCAAAACAAAAGAAGTCCAAAACAGATGATAGTTGAACAGGCATCCAAAATGAACAAGACCAAAGGTTTCTATGGGATCCAAAAAATTTAATCTGTGATCCAAACAAATGGCTCTTGTAGGTATCCGTTCTTCACCGGACTCCTTAAAGTTGAACTGAAAAAAAAATTTTTGTATGTGTATTTTAAGTGAATACAATGCAATATCGAACTGTGTTAAGAGGAGTTTTTGGCATTTTTACTGTTTTCTCTAGAATGATGTTCAGAATATTTAAGGCCATGCTCACAGCGCTAAGTTCTACTATGACGCGGAAACTTTGAACCTCAATAATATAGTTAAGAGGCCTATAAAATTCAGTATAATAAAGAGGTCGTTCTTTATTATAACTCAAAACTAAAATAAAAAAAATGAATATTTCTCATTGGAAATATAGGACAACAATACAGAGATACGTAATTTACGGGTTAAGCCCAAAAAATTTGAACTAAGATGATATAAAATTAATAGCGTATAAAATGGTGTAGTGAGTCAATTGAAGCAAAAGGAAAACCAAACTAATTTTTAAATTTTCAGGTTTTTTTCTGGTTTGATTTAAAAAATGAAAATTATTGTTCAGACACCGTAAATATTTTTGCACTTTGCAGCTAAATAAAATTATATTTTTTTAAATTTTCAGGAATTATTCTAGTTTCAGTTGACAAATAAGATTTTTTTCTTCAAGGAATCGAGCAGCTAACTAAGTTTAATATATACAATGGTATGTTCTTCGAATGATCTCTTTTAATTAGGTTCCTAGCTACCGCTGCAAACCGGAACTATTAAAAAATATTTTATCTTTAATTACAGAAGGAACTAGATATAGCAAGTTTTACTATTGAGACGAGTCGCGTTTAATTTAAAAAAAAAATTTCGTTATAAAGAACAGTTTGCTTTGATGTATATATTTGTAACAAAAATTCGTTATTTAGATTTTCGGTTTCTATTGAGATTTAGGCAATCAAAATTTTGTTCTTTAGAGTGTTGGTTACTATTGAGACAAGTAGCTACTATTACTATGGATTTCGTTACCATGAACTGTTTGATTGCTTCAAAATTCAAATATATTTAAAAATACTGCAGTATGAAAATACATCAAAAATGCATTTTTTTGACAAAATTGATTCTACTTTAAAAAGTATTTAATTTTTAATTACAAAAGTGACTAGATGTTGCAATTTCCTTTAAAATGGGCTATTATACAGCTCTCTATGATTTTCCAGTGCCCAGCTAGTTGAGGAGAAAAATCAAGCGGAAAGAAAAAAATATCCCGTTTAGGCAGAATGTTGTAGTAGCTGCCATTTTTCTTGATTTTCAAGCCAATATATTTTCTTTGTTATTCAAGCAAAGGGACAGAAAGTTAACAATAGGGAAGTTTCAGACAAAGTGGTTCTAATGGTGTACTTTTTGTTTTGATCTGACTCTTTTCTTAGGAGTTAGGGGTTTTTATATTTCTTAACATTGGATGTGATCGTCTCTTACTAGGTTGCTAGCTACCGCTGCAACCCGGACTACGATGTTCCAGTGCAAAGCTATCTCTGGATAACAAGAAAGAAAAAAATACCCTGTTTAGGCAGAATGTTGTAGTAGCTGCGACTTTTCTTGATTTTCAAGCCAATATATTTCCCTTGCTGTTCAAACCAAATGACAGAAAGTTTCCTATACAGGGATTTCGGACACGGCGGTTCTAATGATATACTCTTTGTTTTGATCTGACTCTTTTTTTTTAGGAACTATGTTTTTACATTTCTTAACATTGGACGTGATCGTCTCTTACTAGGTTGCTAGCTACCGCTGCAACCCGGATGTCCCTGTAATTGATTTCACAATAATCCAAGCCGCCAAGGTAGAAATTAACCACTTTGTCAGTTGAAAATTTTAATGCTATATTATTTTCAAGGATATCAAAAAGAATTTGACATAATTCAATATCCGTCGGATAGAGCTTGCAGATATCAGGGTGACATTGCCAAGTAACCTGCTGCCCAATTTTTGGTTTTGAATGTTTACTCAGATTGTTATAGGTGACTTCAGCCATCATAATTTCCTTGTCAGATCTAGATTCAGAGCATTTTTCAATAGTTGTCTCGTACTTTTTAGGACAGTTTGTTCTACTACACAGAGAACTCTTTGCCAAATATTCAGTAGAACTAAAAGAACTGTTTAAAACACAGTTAGAAATACTTTTTTCTTGAGTCGGTGTTCCAGGAATTTGTTCTAAATCATTAGTCTTACAAACACATATACTAATAACCATAACAGGCTCGTTTTCGCCATAATTGAAAAATATTGCTTTTCCTTCGCTGCTGATAGGTATGCTTGTATATATATTTTTATTGCTGCTACATAAACTGCAATTGCTCCATCCAAAATTAATATACGAATTTTCTAAGAAGTACGCTTCTGTATATTCACTGTGTTGTCGAACATTTTCCATTGTATCTATAAACTGTTCCGCAGTTGCCAGTCCATACCTTGGAAGCTTTTCATTAAACTGACAACATTTCTTTCGGATATTACTATGAAGCTTTGCCAAAGCATTTCTAGCCGACTTTTCAACAGCATCCGCTCTTTCAAAGAGAATTTTAATCTGTAATTTTGAATACTTTTCGTGATCCCGATAAAACATGCGTAAAATGTTTCTCAATTTACAAAGATCAGCCTGCATTTTTGCCATCTTCTTGTATTTCTGAATGTAATTTTTCCCTTTGTCCTTATGTGTTCTTCGGTACAACCTCGCAGATAATTTAATTTTTTCATTATAGCTTTTGTCACCCCAGTATCTACCCATTATTCTGGTAGCAACTTTTTTCTTGTGTTTGTTTCGGTAATCTATATCGTTATCATACCGTTCCTTGCTCTTTTGTTTGGCTGTCTCAATTGTTGCTTCTCTGTAACCTTCATCATTGTCATACCATTCCTTAATCTTTTGTTTGGCTGTCTCAATTTTCGCATGTCTATAAACTACATCATTATAATAACGCTGTTTGTCACTATCAATTTTCGTATCTCGATACGCCTGGTCGGTTGAATACCTTTGCTTTTCTCTTTTCAAGATGCTATCTCTGTTTTTTTGGTAGTACTGTTTTTTTAACTTGCGTGTAGCTTGCTTGATTGAAACCATTATGTAACCATTAGTTGAATGTTTAAGTCACGTATCAAGTATCAAGAACCTAACAAAAAATTAAACTAATTTTTAAATTTTCAGGTATTTTTCTAGTCCAAATTAAAAGATTAAAACTATTGTTCAGACCCCATAAATATTTTTGCAGTTTATAACTTTAGCGATTCTGAACTAAAAACAAAAATAAAATAAAAATTTATTTTTTCAGTTTTTACGTCACGTCGCTCATTAAGTCATATATGGTTATTAGTACACAATAGGTTTTAGATATTACGTCATGTCACTTATTACGTCATATATGGTTATTAATAGATAATCGGTAAAATATTCGTTCTTTATTATAATGATCGTCTCTTACTAGGTTGCTAGCTACCGCTGCAACCTGGAAAAAAGAAAAAAATATCCCGTTTGTGGAGAATAACGTGTTTAAAGTCAATTTTCTTGATTTTCAAGCCAATATATTTTCTTTGTTATTCAAGCTAAAGGGCGGTAAGTTTCCTTTATAGGGGTTTTGGACAAGGTGGTTCTAATGGTGTACTTTTTGTTTTGATCTGACTCTTTTTTTAGGAGTTAAGGGTTTTTATATTTCTTAACATTGGACGTGATCGTCTCTTACTAGGTTGCTAGCTACCGCTGCAACCCGGATTGTACATAAAAAATTAAGTTTTAAAACAAAATTAAGTACAAATGGCACTAGATCTAGAGATTTCCTTTAAAATGAGCCACTGAACAACTCTCTACGATGTTCCAGTGCCAAGCTATCTCTGGAAACAAAAGAAAGAAAGAAAAAAATATCCCGTTTGTGGAAAATAACGTGGTTGAAGTCAATTTTCTTGATTTTCAAGCCAATATATTTTCTTTGTTATTCAAGCCAAAGGGCGGTAAGTTTCCTTTATAGGGGTGTTGGATAAGGTGGTTCTAATGGTGTACTTTTTGATTTGATCTGACTTCTTTTTGAGGAGCTATGGGTTTTTATATTTCTTAACATTGGACGTGATCGTCTCTTACTAGGTTGCTAGCTACCGCTGCAACCCGGATTAAGTGGCGTATAAATAATACTAACTACGTCCAACGACTATGACGTCATTGATCAATATTATATATAGAAAATTAAGTTTTTCGTAAAAAATGATTAATTAAAAAAAAATTAAGTACAAATAGCACTAGATCTAGAGATTTCCTTTAAAATGAGCCATTGAACAACTCTCTACGATGTTCCGGTGCCAAGCTATCTCTGGAAACAAAAGAAAGAAAGAAAAAAATATCCCGTTTGTGCAGAATGTTGTAGTAGCTGCCATTTTTCTTCATTTTCAAGCCAAAATATTTTCTTTGTTATTCAAGCCAAAAGGCGGTAAGTTTCCTTTATAGGGTTTTCGGATAAGGCGGTTCTAATGGTGTACTTTTTGTTTTGATCTGACTCATTTTTTTAGGAGTTATGGGTTTTATATTTCTTAACATTGGACGTGATCGTCTCTTACTAGGTTGCTAGCTACCGCTGCAACCCGGATTACAAACAGGAAAAAGCCTACGGGTTTTTCTTCTTTGAAATAGTAAGAGACGAACCTCAAACGATCAAGTAGCTAACTAAGTCCAATGCATGCATTAACTTTTAATTCCAATGATCGTCTTTTAATGTAACACATCAGTTACTATGGGAGAGAGATCGTTCTTTATTGTAAATATATTTATTTATGAGAGCCAGCCTGGCCGAGTGGTCCAAGGCACTGGTGTTAGCCACCAGTCTCTTCGGAGGCGTGGGTTCAAATCTTACCGCAGGTATACGATTATGTTTGAAAGACTGCAGTGTGAAAAGACATCGAAAATGCAGTTTTTGGTGGAAAAATTTATTTTCTTTTAGAAATAATTTATTTTAGTTACAAAAGGTTTTTAACCCAATTAATTTCCTTTAAAATGAGCTATTGAACAACCCTTTACGATGTTCCAGTGCCAAGCTATCTCTGGATACAAAAAAAAAGAAAAGAGAAAGAGGTCGTTCTTTATTATAAAATTTTAAATTAGTTTAATTTTTTGTTGAAATTACAAACAGGAAAAAGCCTACGGCTTTTTCTTAGTTTGAGTAGTAAGAGACGAATTTCAGAGAATAAAGCATGTAAGTAAGTCAATTATTGCAGCATACTCTAGAAAAGTTTACTGATGATAATACTGCCACTAAAGCTAGAGCTACTACTTTTAATTAATATTTCAGTTACAATGAGCAAGCGTTCGGTCTTTATTATAATCTCAATTATTACTTCTCGATACGCCTGGTCGGTTGAATACCTTTTTTTGCTCTCTCAATTATTACTTCTCGATACACCTGGTCGGTTGAATACCTTTGCTTTTTTCTTTTCAAGTTACTATCTCTGTTGTTTGTGTAGTACTCTTTCTTCAACTTGCGTATAGCCTGCTTTGATCTAACCATTATTCTAATCAAGAATGAGAGAATTTTCAGTTTTGACTTTCATTATATACTAATTATGACGTCACTCTATTCACGTCATAGCTCTAATATAAAACTATGATGATCTTATATAGTAATTATGACGTCACTGCATCAAAAATACAGTTTTTATTGGAAAAATTTATTCTCTTTTAGAAATAATTTATTTTAGTTACTATAGATTTTTAACCCAATTAATTTCCTTTAAAATGAGCTATTGAACAACCCTCTACGATGTTCCAGTGCCAAGCTATCTCTGGATACAAAAAAAAAGAAAAAATATCCCTTTTGACGAGAATAACGTGGTTAAAGTCAATTTTCTTGATTTTCAAGCCAATATATTTCCATTGCTGTTCAAGCCAAGGGACAGAAAGTTTCCTATACAGGGGTTTCGGACAAGGCGGTTCTAATGGTGTACTTTTTGTTTTGATCTGACTCCTTTTTTAGGAGATATGGGTTTTTATATTTCTTAACATTGGACGTGATCGTCTCTTACTAGGTTGCTAGCTACCGCTGCAACCCGGATGTGGAATTACTAACCTATGCTATAATTAAGTAGCGTATAAAATTTAGTATAGGCAAGAGGTCGTTCTTTATTAAACTTATTGTAAATGCCAAAGAATTTCTAGCCGACTTTTCAACAGCATCCGCTCTTTCAAAGAGAATTTTAATCTGTAATTTTGAATACTTTTCGTGATCCCGATAAACATGCGTAAAATGTTTCTCAATTTACAAAGATCAGCCTGCATTTTTGCCATCTTCTTGTATTTCTGAATGTAATTTTTCCCTTTGTCCTTATGCGTTCTTCGGTACAACCTCGCAGATAATTTAATTTTTTCATTATAGCTTTTGTCACCCCAGTATCTACCCATTATTCTGGTAGCAACTTTTTTCTTATGTTTGTTTCGGTAATCTATATCGTTATCATACCGTTCCTTGCTCTTTTGTTTGGCTGTCTCAATTGTTGCTTCTCTGTAACCTTCATCATTGTCATACCATTCCTTAATCTTTTGTTTGGCTGTCTCAATTTTCGCATGTCTATAAACTACATCATTATAATAACGCTGTTTGTCACTATCAATTTTCGCATCTCGATACGCCTGGTCGGTTGAATACCTTTGCTTTTCTCTTTTCAAGATGCTATCTCTGTTTTTTTGGTAGTACTGTTTTTTTAACTTGCGTTTAGCTTGCTTGATTGAAACCATTATGTAACCATTAGTTGAATGTTTAAGTCACGTATCAAGTATCTAGAACCTAACAAAAAATTAAACTAATTTTTAAATTTTCAGGTATTTTTCTAGTCCAAATTAAAAGATTAAAACTCTTGTTCAGACCCCATAAATATTTTTGCAGTTTATAACTTTAGCGATTCTGAACTAAAAACAAAAATAAAATAAAAATTAATTTTTTCAGTTTTTACGTCACTTCGCTCATTAAGTCATATATGGTTATTAGTACACAATAGGTTTTAGATATTACGTCATGTCACTTATTACGTCATATATGGTTATTAATAGATAATCGGTAAAATATTCGTTCTTTATTATAATGATCGTCTCTTACTAGGTTGCTAGCTACCGCTGCAACCTGGAAAAAAGAAAAAAAATATCCCGTTTGTAGAGAATAACGTGGTTAAAGTCAATTTTCTTGATTTTCAAGCCAATATATTTTCTTTGTTATTCAAGCTAAAGGGCGGTAAGTTTCCTTTATAGGGGTTTTGGACAAGGTGGTTCTAGTGGTGTACTTTTTGTTTTGCTCTGACTTGTTTTTAGGAGTTATGGGTTTTTATATTTCTTAACATTGGACGTGATCGTCTCTTACTCGGTTGCTAGCCACCACTGCAACCCGGATTGTACATAAAAAATTAAGTTTTAATACAAAATTAAGTACAAATGGCACTAGATCTAGAGATTTCCCTTAAAATGAGCCATTGAGCAACTCTCTGCGATGTTCCAGTGCCAAGCTATCTGTGGAAAAGAAGAAAGAAAAAAAGATGCCGTTTGTGGAGAATAACGTGGTTAAAGTCAATTTTCTTGATTTTCAAGCCAATATATTTTCTCTGTTGTTCAAGCCAAAGGACGGTATGTTTCCTAAAATAGAAGTTTTGGACAAGGGGGTTCTAATAGTGCACTTCTTGTTTTTATCTGAATTTTTTTTTTTAGGAGTTATGGGTTTTTATATTTCTTAACATTGGGCATGATCGTTTCTTACTAGGTTTTTAGCTACCGCTGCAACCCGGATAAACCTTGATTACAAACAGGAAAAAGCCTACGGCTTTTCCTTCTTTGAAATAGTAAGACGAACCTCAACCAATCAAGTAGCTATCTAAGTCCAATGTATGCAATGGTCTTTATTCCAATGATCGTATTTTAATGTAACTATTTCATTTTTACTATGGGGCGTGATCGTCTCTTACTAGGTTGCTAGCTACCGCAATAACCCGGATTCCAGTTACTATGGACTAAAGTTCGTCCTTTAATGTATCTCTTACTAGGTTGCTAGCTACCGCTGCAACCCGGATAACTACATCCAACGACTATGACGTCATTGATCAATATTGTATATAAAAAATTAAGTTTTTCGTAAAAAATAATTAATTAAAAAAAATTAAGTACAAATAGCACTAGATCTAGAGAGTTCCTTTAAAATGAGCCACTGAACAACTCTCTACGATGTTCCAGTGCCAAGCTATCTCTGGAAACAAAAGAAAGAAAGAAAAAAATATCCCGTTTGTGGAAAATAACGTGGTTGAAGTCAATTTTCTTGATTTTCAAGCCAATATATTTTCTTTGTTATTCAAGCCAAAGGGCGGTAAGTTTCCTTTATAGGGGTGTTGGATAAGGCGGTTCTAATGGTGTACTTTTTGTTTTGATCTGACTTCTTTTTGAGGAGCTATGGGTTTTTATATTTCTTAACATTGGACGTGATCGTCTCTTACTAGGTTGCTAGCTACCGCTGCAACCCGGATTAAGTGGCGTATAAAATTTAGTATAGGCAAGAGGTCGTTCTTTATTATAGGACCGGAAACTGTGGAACAGTTTACAGATGTAATGGGAAATCTTATACATCACTGTGAATATATGGAGGCATAATTGTCCTTTACTTAGTTTCAGCTTAAATTCGATGATCGAGCCTTTATGTAATACTAACTACATCCAACGACTATGAAGTCATTGATCAATATTATATATAAAAAATTAAGTTTTTCGTAAAAAATAATTAATTAAAAAAAAATTCAGTACAAATAGCACTAGATCTAGAGATTTCCTTTAAAATGAGCCATTGAACAACTCTCTACGATGTTCCAGTGCCAAGCTATCTGTGGAAACAAAAGAAAGAAAGAAAAAATATCCCGTTTGTGGAGAATAACGTGGTTAAAGTCAATTTTCTTGATTTTCAAGCCAATATATTTTCTTTGTTATTCAAGCCAAAAGGCGGTAAGTTTCCTTTATAGGGTTTTCGGATAAGGCGGTTCTAATGGTGTACTTTTTGTTTTGATCTGATTCATTTTTTAGGAGTTATGGGTTTTATATTTCTTAACATTGGACGTGATCGTCTCTTACTAGGTTGCTAGCTACCGCTGCAACCCGGATTACAAACAGGAAAAAGCCTACGGCTTTTTCTTCTTTGAAATAGTAAGAGACGAACCTCAAACGATCAAGTAGCTAACTAAGTCCAATGCATGCATTAACTTTTAATTCCAATGATCGTCTTTTAATGTAACACTTCAGTTACTATGGGAGAGAGATCGTTCTTGATTGTAAATATATTTATTTATGAGAGCCAGCCTGGCCGAGTGGTCCAAGGCACTGGTGTTAGCCACCAGTCTCTTCGGAGGCGTGGGTTCAAATCTTACCGCTGGTATACGATTATGTTTGAAAGACTGCAGTGTGAAAAGACATCGAAAATGCAGTTTTGGTGGAAAAATTTATTCTCTTTTAGAAATAATTTATTTTAGTTACAAAAGGTTTTTAACCCAATTAATTTCCTTTAAAATGAGCTATTGAACAACCCTCTACGATGTTCCAGTGAAAAGCTATCTCTGGATACAAAAAAAAGAAAAGAGAAAGAGGTCGTTCTTTATTATAAAATTTTAAATTAGTTTAATTTTTTGTTGAAATTACAAACAGGAAAAGCCTACGGCTTTTTCTTAGTTTGAGTAGTAAGAGACGAATTTCAGAGAATAAAGCATGTAAGTAAGTCAATTATTGCAGCATACTCTAGAAAAGTTTACTGATGATAATACTGCCACTAAAGCTAGAGCTACTTCTTTTAATTAATATTTCAGTTACAATGAGCAAGCGTTTGGTCTTTATTATAATGTGGAATTACTAACCTATGCTATAATTAAGTAGCGTATAAAATTTAGTATAGGCAAGAGGTCGTTCTTTATTAAACTTATTGTAAATGCCAAAGAATTTCTAGCCGACTTTTCAACAGCATCCGCTCTTTCAAAGAGAATTTTAATCTGTAATTTTGAATACTTTTCGTGATCCCGATAAAACATGCGTAAAATGTTTCTCAATTTACAAAGATCAGCCTGCATTTTTGCCATCTTCTTGTATTTCTGAATGTAATTTTTCCCTTTGTCCTTATGCGTTCTTCGGTACAACCTCGCAGAGAATTTAATTTTTTCATTATAGATTTTGTCACCCCAGTAACGCTCCTTGATCTTTTGTTTGGCTGTCTCAATTTTTACTTCTCGATACACCTGGGCGGTTGAATACCTTTGCTTTTGGTTTTTCTTATATTTGATGCGGTAATCTTAATCATTGTGATAACTCTCCTTGAACTTTTGTTTGGCTGTCTAAATTTTTGCATGTCTATAATCTTCATCATTGTGATAACACATCTTGCTGTTTTGTTTTGCTCTCTCAATTATTACTTCTCGATACGCCTGGTCGGTTGAATACCTTTGTTATGCTCTCTCAATTTTTACTTCTCGATACGCCTGGTCGGTTGAATACCTTTGTTTTGCTCTCTCAATTATTACTTCTCGATACGCCTGGTCGGTTGAATACCTTTGCTTTTTTCTTTTCAAGATACCATCTCTGTTGTTTGTGTAGCACTGTTTTTTCAACTTGCGTGCAGCTTGCTTGATTGAAACCATTATGTAATTATGAATAAGAACATTTACAGTTCTGACGCTTCTTATATAGTAATTATGACGTCACGGCTTTATGATTTTATTGACGTCATAGCGCAATGATATTATTTCATGACGTCTTCAGAAACAACAATATAATTTCGTGTTTTTCTATTCACGTCATAGCTCTAATATAAAACTATGATGACATTCATTATTTATCTAGTAGGGTTTCAGACAAGGTAATTCTAATGATGTACTTTTGTTTTGATCTGACTCTATTTTTAGGAGTTTTGTTATATTTCTTAGCATTGGACTGATCGTCTCTTACTAGGTTGCTAGCTACTGCTGCAACCCGGATGTCCCTGTAATTGATTTCACAATAATCCAAGCCGCCAAGGTAGAAATTAACCACTTTGTCAGTTGAAAATTTTAATGCTATATTATTTTCAAGGATATCAAAAAGAATTTGACATAATTCAATATCCGTCGGATAGAGCTTGCAGATATCAGGGTGACATTGCCAAGTAACCTGCTGCCCAATTTTTGGTTTTGAATGTTTACTCAGATTGTTATAGGTGACTTCAGCCATCATAATTTCCTTGTCAGATCTAGTTTCAGAGCATTTTTCAATAGTTGTCTCGTACTTTTCAGGACAGTTTGTTCTACTACAGAGAGAATTCTTTGCCAAATATTCAGTAGAACTAAAAGAACTGTTTAAAACACAGTTAGAAATACTTTTTTCTTGAGTCGGTGTTCCAGGAATTTGTTCTAAATCATTAGTCTTACAAACACATATACTAATAACCATAACAGGCTCGTTTTCGCCATAATTGAAAAATATTGCTTTTCCTTCGCTGCTGATAGGTATGCTTGTATATATATTTTTATTGCTGCTACATAAACTGCAATTGCTCCATCCAAAATTAATATACGAATTTTCTAAGAAGTAAGCTTCTGTATATTCACTGTGTTGTCGAACATTTTCCATTGTATCTATAAACTGTTCCGCAGTTGCCAGTCCATACCTTGGAAGCTTTTCATTGAACTGACAACATTTCTTTCGGATATTACTATGAAGCTTTGCCAAAGCATTTCTAGCCGACTTTTCAACAGCATCCGCTCTTTCAAAGAGAATTTTAATCTGTAATTTTGAATACTTTTCGTGATCCCGATAAAACATGCGTAAAATGTTTCTCAATTTACAAAGATCAGCCTGCATTTTTGCCATCTTCTTGTATTGCTGAATGTAATTTTTCCCTTTGTCCTTATGTGTTCTTCGGTACAACCTCGCAGATAATTTAATTTTTTCATTATAGCTTTTGTCACCCCAGTATCTACCCATTATTCTGGTAGCAACTTTTTTCTTGTGTTTGTTTCGGTAATCTATATCGTTATCATACCGTTCCTTGCTCTTTTGTTTGGCTGTCTCAATTGTTGCTTCTCTGTAACCTTCATCATTGTCATACCATTCCTTAATCTTTTGTTTGGCTGTCTCAATTTTCGCATGTCTATAAACTACATCATTATAATAACGCTGTTTGTCACTATCAATTTTCGTATCTCGATACGCCTGGTCGGTTGAATACCTTTGCTTTTCTCTTTTCAAGATGCTATCTCTGTTTTTTTGGTAGTACTGTTTTTTTAACTTGCGTGTAGCTTGCTTGATTGAAACCATTCTGTAACCATTAGTTGAATGTTTAAGTCACGTATCAAGTATCTAGAACCTAACAAAAAATTAAACTAATTTTTAAATTTTCAGGTATTTTTCTAGTCCAAATTAAAAGATTAAAACTATTGTTCAGACCCCATAAATATTTTTGCAGTTTATAACTTTAGCGATTCTGAACTAAAAACAAAAATAAAATAAAAATTTATTTTTTCAGTTTTTACGTCACGTCGCTCATTAAGTCATATATGGTTATTAGTACACAATAGGTTTTAGATATTACGTCATGTCACTTATTACGTCATATATGGTTATTAATAGATAATCGGTAAAATATTCGTTCTTTATTATAATGATCGTCTCTTACTAGGTTGCTAGCTACCGCTGCAACCTGGAAAAAAGAAAAAATATCCCGTTTGTGGAGAATAACGTGTTTAAAGTCAATTTTCTTGATTTTCAAGCCAATATATTTTCTTTGTTATTCAAGCTAAAGGGCGGTAAGTTTCCTTTATAGGGGTTTCGGACAAGGTGGTTCTAATGGTGTACTTTTTGTTTTTATCTGACTCTTTTTTTAGGAGTTAAGGGTTTTTATATTTCTTAACATTGGACGTGATCGTCTCTTACTAGGTTGCTAGCTACCGCTGCAACCCGGATTATTACATAAAAAATTAAGTTTTAAAACAAAATTAAGTACAAATGGCACTAGATCTAGAGATTTCCTTTAAAATGAGCCACTGAACAACTCTCTACGATGTTCCAGTGCCAAGCTATCTCTGGAAACAAAAGAAAGAAAGAAAAAAATATCCCGTGTGTGGAAAATAACGTGGTTGAAGTCAATTTTCTTGATTTTCAAGCCAATATATTTTCTTTGTTATTCAAGCCAAAGGGCGGTAAGTTTCCTTTATAGGGGTGTTGGATAAGGCGGTTCTAATGGTGTACTTTTTGTTTTGATCTGACTTCTTTTTGAGGAGCTATTGGTTTTTATATTTCTTAACATTGGACGTGATCGTCTCTTACTAGGTTGCTAGCTACCGCTACAACCCGGATTAAGTGGCGTATAAATAATACTAACTACGTCCAACGACTATGACGTCATTGATCAATATTATATATAGAAAATTAAGTTTTTCGTAAAAAATAATTAATTAAAAAAAATTAAGTACAAATAGCACTAGATCTAGAGATTTCCTTTAAAATGAGCCATTGAACAACTCTCTACGATGTTCCGGTGCCAAGCTATCTCTGGAAACAAAAGAAAGAAAGAAAAAATATCCCGTTTGTGGAGAATAACGTGGTTGAAGTCAATTTTCTTCATTTTCAAGCCAAAATATTTTCTTTGTTATTCAAGCCAAAAGGCGGTAAGTTTCCTTTATAGGGTTTTCGGATAAGGCGGTTCTAATGGTGTACTTTTTGTTTTGATCTGACTCATTTTTTTAGGAGTTATGGGTTTTATATTTCTTAACATTGGACGTGATCGTCTCTTACTAGGTTGCTAGCTACCGCTGCAACCCGGATTACAAACAGGAAAAAGCCTACGGATTTTTCTTCTTTGAAATAGTAAGAGACGAACCTCAAACGATCAAGTAGCTAACTAAGTCCAATGCATGCATTAACTTTTAATTCCAATGATCGTCTTTTAATGTAACACATCAGTTACTATGGGAGAGAGATCGTTCTTTATTGTAAATATATTTATTTATGAGAGCCAGCCTGGCCGAGTGGTCCAAGGCACTGGTGTTAGCCACCAGTCTCTTCGGAGGCGTGGGTTCAAATCTTACCGCTGGTATACGATTATGTTTGAAAGACTGCAGTGTGAAAAGACATCGAAAATGCAGTTTTTGGTGGAAAAATTTATTCTCTTTTAGAAATAATTTATTTTAGTTACAAAAGGTTTTTAACCCAATTAATTTCCTTTAAAATGAGCTATTGAACAACCCTCTACGATGTTCCAGTGCCAAGCTATCTCTGGATACAAAAAAAAGAAAAGAGAAAGAGGTCGTTCTTTATTATAAAATTTTAAATTGGTTTAATTTTTTGTTGAAATTACAAACAGGAAAAAGCCTACGGCTTTTTCTTAGTTTGAATAGTAAGAGACGAATTTCAGAGAATAAAGCATGTAAGTAAGTCAATTATTGCACCATACTCTAGAAAAGTTTACTGATGATAATACTGCCACTAAAGCTAGAGCTACTACTTTTAATTAATATTTCAGTTACAATGAGCAAGCGTTCGGTCTTTATTATAATCTCAATTATTACTTCTCGATACGCCTGGTCGGTTGAATACCTTTTTTTGCTCTCTCAATTATTACTTCTCGATACACCTGGTCGGTTGAATACCTTTGCTTTTTTCTTTTCAAGTTACTATCTCTGTTGTTTGTGTAGTACTCTTTCTTCAACTTGCGTATAGCCTGCTTTGATCTAACCATTATTCTAATCAAGAATGAGAGAATTTTCAGTTTTTTCTTTCCTTATATACTAATTATGACGTCACTCTATTCACGTCATAGCTCTAATATAAAACTATGATGATCTTATATAGTAATTATGACGTAACTGCATCAAAAATACAGTTTTTATTGGAAAAATTTATTCTCTTTTAGAAATAATTTATTTTAGTTACTATAGATTTTTAACCCAATTAATTTCCTTTAAAATGAGCTATTGAACAACCCTCTACGATGTTCCAGTGCCAAGCTATCTCTGGATACAAAAAAAAGAAAAAAATATCCCTTTTGACGAGAATAACGTGGTTAAAGTCAATTTTCTTGATTTTCAAGCCAATATATCTCCATTGCTGTTCAAGCCAAGGGACAGAAAGTTTCCTATACAGGGGTTTCGGACAAGGCGGTTCTAATGGTGTACTTTTTGTTTTGATCTGACTCCTTTTTTAGGAGCTATGGGTTTTTATATTTCTTAACATTGGACGTGATCGTCTCTTACTAGGTTGCTAGCTACCGCTGCAACCCGGATGTGGAATTACTAACCTATGCTATAATTAAGTAGCGTATAAAATTTAGTATAGGCAAGAGGTCGTTCTTTATTAAACTTATTGTAAATGCCAAAGAATTTCTAGCCGACTTTTCAACAGCATCCGCTCTTTCAAAGAGAATTTTAATCTGTAATTTTGAATACTTTTCGTGATCCCGATAAACATGCGTAAAATGTTTCTCAATTTACAAAGATCAGCCTGCATTTTTGCCATCTTCTTGTATTTCTGAATGTAATTTTTCCCTTTGTCCTTCTGCGTTCTTCGGTACAACCTCGCAGATAATTTAATTTTTTCATTATAGCTTTTGTCACCCCAGTATCTACCCATTATTCTGGTAGCAACTTTTTTCTTATGTTTGTTTCGGTAATCTATATCGTTATCATACCGTCCCTTGCTCTTTTGTTTGGCTGTCTCAATTGTTGCTTCTCTGTAACCTTCATCATTGTCATACCATTCCTTAATCTTTTGTTTGGCTGTCTCAATTTTCGCATGTCTATAAACTACATCATTATAATAACGCTGTTTGTCACTATCAATTTTCGCATCTCGATACGCCTGGTCGGTTGAATACCTTTGCTTTTCTCTTTTCAAGATGCTATCTCTGTTTTTTTGGTAGTACTGTTCTTTTAACTTGCGTTTAGCTTGCTTGATTGAAACCATTATGTAACCATTAGTTGAATGTTTAAGTCACGTATCAAGTATCTAGAACCTAACAAAAAATTAAACTAATTTTTAAATTTTCAGGTATTTTTCTAGTCCAAATTAAAAGATTAAAACTCTTGTTCAGACCCCATAAATATTTTTGCAGTTTATAACTTTAGCGATTCTGAACTAAAAACAAAAATAAAATAAAAATTAATTTTTTCAGTTTTTACGTCACTTCGCTCATTAAGTCATATATGGTTATTAGTACACAATAGGTTTTAGATATTACGTCATGTCACTTATTACGTCATATATGGTTATTAATAGATAATCGGTAAAATATTCGTTCTTTATTATAATGATCGTCTCTTACTAGGTTGCTAGCTACCGCTGCAACCTGGAAAAAAAGAAAAAAATATCCCGTTTGTAGAGAATAACGTGGTTAAAGTCAATTTTCTTGATTTTCAAGCTAATATATTTTCTTTGTTATTCAAGCCAAAGGGCGGTAAGTTTCCTTTATAGAGGTTTTGGACAAGGTGGTTCTAATGGTGTACTTTTTGTTTTGATCTGACTCTTTTTTTAGGAGTTATGGGTTTTTATATTTCTTAACATTGGACGTGATCGTCTCTTACTAGGTTGCTAGCTACCGCTGCAACCCGGATTGTACATAAAAAATTAAGTTTTAATACAAAATTAAGTACAAATGGCACTAGATCTAGAGATTTCCCTTAAAATGAGCCATTGAGCAACTCTCTGCGATGTTCCAGTGCCAAGCTATCTGTGGAAAAGAAGAAAGAAAAAAAGATGCCGTTTGTGGAGAATAACGTGGTTAAAGTCAATTTTCTTGATTTTCAAGCCAATATATTTTCTTTGTTATTCAAGCCAAAGGACGGTAAGTTTGCTAAAATAGAAGTTTTGAACAAGGCGGTTCTAATAGTGTACTTCTTGTTTTGATCTGAATATTTATTCAGGAGTTATGGGTTTTTATATTTCTTAACATTGGGCATGATCGTTTCTTACTAGGTTTTTAGCTACCGCTGCAACCCGGATAAACCTTGATTACAAACAGGAAAAAGCCTACGGCTTTTCCTTCTTTGAAATAGTAAGACGAACCTCAACCAATCAAGTAGCTATCTAAGTCCAATGTATGCAATGGTCTTTATTCCAATGATCGTATTTTAATGTAACTATTTCATTTTTACTATGGGGCGTGATCGTCTCTTACTAGGTTGCTAGCTACCGCCACAACCCGGATTCCAGTTACTATGGACTAAAGTTCGTCCTTTAATGTATCTCTTACCAGGTTGCTAGCTACCGCTGCAAGCCGGATAACTACATCCAACGACTATGACGTCATTGATCAATATTGTATATAAAAAATTAAATTTTTCGTAAAAAATAATTAATTAAAAAAAATTAAGTACAAATAGCACTAGATCTAGAGATTTCCTTTAAAATGAGCCATTGAACAACTCTCTACGATGTTCCAGTGCCAAGCTATCTCTGGAAACAAAAGAAAGAAAGAAAAAAATATCCCGTTTGTGGAAAATAACGTGGTTGAAGTCAATTTTCTTGATTTTCAAGCCAATATATTTTCTTTGTTATTCAAGCCAAAGGGCGGTAACTTTCCTTTATAGGGGTGTTGGACAAGGTGGTTCTAATGGTGTACTTTTTGTTTTGATCTTACTTCTTTTTGAGGAGCTATGGGTTTTTATATTTCTTAACATTGGACGTGATCGTCTCTTACTAGGTTGCTAGCTACCGCTGCAACCCGGATTAAGTGGCGTATAAAATTTAGTATAGGCAAGAGATAGTTCTTTATTATAGGACCGGAAACTGTGGAACAGTTTACAGATGTAATGGGAAATTTTAGACATCACTGTGAATATATGGAGGCATAATTGTCCTTTACTTAGTTTCAGCTTAAATTCGATGATCGAGCCTTTATGTAATACAAACTACATCCAACGACTATGACGTCATTGATCAATATTATATATAAAAAATTAAGTTTTTCGTAAAAAATAATTAATTAAAAAAATTAAGTACAAATAGCACTAGATCTAGAGATTTCCTTTAAAATGAGCCATTGAACAACTCTCTACGATGTTCCAGTGCCAAACTATCTCTGGAAACAAAAGAAAGAAATAAAAAAATATCCCGTTTGTGGAGAATAACGTGGTTGAAGTCAATTTTCTTCATTTTCAAGCCAATATATTTTCTTTGTTATTCAAGCCAAAAGGCGGTAAGTTTCCTTTATAGGGTTTTCGGATAAGGCGGTTCTAATGGTGTACTTTTTGTTTTGATCTGACTCTTTTTTTAGGAGTTATGGGTTTTTATATTTCTCAACATTGGCCGTGATCGTCTCTTACTAGGTTGCTAGCTACCGCTGCAACCCGGATTACAAACAGGAAAAAGCCTACTGGTTTTTCTTCTTTGAAATAGTAAGAGACGAACCTCAAACGATCAAGTAGCTAACTAAGTCCAATGCATGCATTAACTTTTAATTCCAATGATCGTCTTTTAATGTGACACTTCAGTTACTATGGGAGAGAGATCGTTCTTGATTGTAAATATATTTATTTATGAGAGCCAGCCTGGCCGAGTGGTCCAAGGCACTGGTGTTAGCCACCAGTCTCTTCGGAGGCGTGGGTTCAAATCTTACCGCTGGTATACGATTATGTTTGAAAGACTGCAGTGTGAAAAGACATCGAAAATGCAGTTTTGGTGGAAAAATTTATTCTCTTTTAGAAATAATTTATTTTAGTTACAAAAGGTTTTTAACCCAATTAATTTCCTTTAAAATGAGCTATTGAACAACCCTCTACGATGTTCCAGTGCCAAGCTATCTCTGGATACAAAAAAAGAAAAGAGAAAGAGGTCGTTCTTTATTATAAAATTTTAAATTAGTTTAATTTTTTGTTGAAATTACAAACAGGAAAAAGCCTACGGCTTTTTCTTAGTTTGAGTAGTAAGAGACGAATTTCAGAGAATAAAGCATGTAAGTAAGTCAATTATTGCAGCATACTCTAGAAAAGTTTACTGATGATAATACTGCCACTAAAGCTAGAGCTACTACTTTTAATTAATATTTCAGTTACAATGAGCAAGCGTTTGGTCTTTATTATAATGTGGAATTACTAACCTATGCTATAATTAAGTAGCGTATAAAATTTAGTATAGGCAAGAGGTCGTTCTTTATTAAACTTATTGTAAATGCCAAAGAATTTCTAGCCGACTTTTCAACAGCATCCGCTCTTTCAAAGAGAATTTTAATCTGTAATTTTGAATACTTTTCGTGATCCCGATAAAACATGCGTAAAATGTTTCTCAATTTACAAAGATCAGCCTGCATTTTTGCCATCTTCTTGTATTTCTGAATGTAATTCTTCCCTTTGTCCTTATGCTTTCTTCGGTAAAACCTCGCAGAGAATTTAATTTTTTCATTATAGATTTTGTCACCCCAGTAACGCTCCTTGATCTTTTGTTTGGCTGTCTCAATTTCTACTTCTCGATACACCTGGACGGTTGAATACCTTTGCTTTAGGTTTTTTTTATATTTGATGTGGCAATCTTCATCATTGTGATAACTCTCCTTGAACTTTTGTTTGGCTGTCTAAATTTTTGCATG